>NC_057795.1:220928487-221047636 GCF_018294505.1 Triticum aestivum
TTATGGCGAATGCTTTCAAAAAAGATCCATTTTAAATAAGTTTTGACGAGTTTTTAAATCCAAACTTGGTATGTGCAACGATAAAAATGTAAGTTTTAGAAAACTGAAACTTAAAATTTGGTGTGCCCTCGTGCGGAATTGGATGAGTTTGCGGATCGCGAGGTAAATCAGGTGGTCCAGCAAGTTTCAACTACTAAAGATTGATAGAAAGAATTATGAATTTAGCAAGTTTTAAAACTAAAAATTAAGCCCTAAGCCCAGAACCCTAAAACCCTAAAAGCATATGAAATTTGGTAAAACTTGATGAAACTTGGTAAAAATTAATGTTATAATTATCAAGTTTCAATACTTGAATTTTAGTTTTATTTAAGTTGCCAAAATGTATTCAAAATCGGTCTTGTTCAAATGCTCTCGTCGCGATGAACACAAATACGCAAACGAAGTTTAATTTGCATTTTTGGTTTAAACTATATAGTAAATTAAATTTTTTTTGAAACGGAGGCAAAAGATTGCCTCATCGATTAATTAAGCAGAAGAGAATTGCTCAGTTAATTAATGGAAAACCGAGCGAAAACCGATACAAACTAACCACATGTGGATTACTCATAGAGCATACAACTCCAGAAGCGCACGATCAGCCCTACAAACAAACCCAACATGGAACGACTATCAACCTCCAAACTACTACATCGCAAACAAACCCCTAACAAGAGCACCTCCGCCGAAGTCCACAAACACCGCCAAATCCACATAGACAAACACAAACCAGACTATATGGACCGCCCAATAGACTGATGAATATCTATCAAGCAGCTGCAGACGCCTTTCCTGTGACGTCACTCTACTTAGTTTTGCTCCTGAGAGCCTTCTCCACAATCATCTTGACAGATCCAGGGCTGACCGCCTCCAAACATGCGAGCAAGCTGCTGACTTGTATCTCAAATAGAATCTCATCAACCTTGTCCCTCACAGACACCACTGCATTAACATGCTCAGCCACGGGTACCACCGACACAATGGACTCAGGCGCCTTCAGTTGCACACATGGCAGAGGCAAACCCTGTAGTTGCGCCCCAGAGATAGGTGCCAATGCACCTACCTCATCAACCTCGCCACCCACAGACATCACCTGCCCCATCTCCTTCGGAAGCACCATTGAAAGAGGTGAAGTAGGCTCCCCACAACGCTCCTGCAACTCAGGCATAATCTCCAGCACTGGAGCCATGACCTCATCGATGACTACACACCCAGGGCCAGTGAGCAGTACAGACATCGACGAACATGATGTAGCACGAGGGGAGAAATGTCCATAGAGGCTTGCTTCCTCCCCAACAGGAGACCCGATCTGAAGCTCAGGAAGTGAGGACACAGCTGGCACAACCTCTAGTTTGGCGAGAGCAGCCTCTGCTCTCCCCAAAACACTCTCAACTCGCGCAAGGCAGTCGCGCAGCTCAGTGCGAAGCAGCTCGGTCTCCTCCGCTAGGACGGGTTGCAATTGCACGTCAGCCGGTGTTGCGTCAACCTCCGATGCAGGCGCTGGGTTAGGCTTTGCAGCATCATCACGCGGCTTTGTAGTCAGATCGGATCGGTGCTGAGCATGACAAAAACGCACTTTGTGGCGGAAACGAAGGCATCCTGAGCACCGAATTGGGTCCCTGCAAGAGTGAGCGTGATGACCTTTGGAGAGACACCGAAAGCATCGATCCCGGAGCCACGCCGGATGAGCCATCCGGGCATTGGAACCGGGCCGACGGAAGGCATTTGAAGATGGCGAACGGCGGCGGCCGGTAACGAGGTGCCAGTCTCCCAATGTTTCCTCACGAGCTGTTGGCGCACAACACATGGGATCAGCGGACGTCGTCTTCCTTCCGAAGCATCCTAGCCAGTCCCCCCAACCAGACAGCACGGGAGCGGCCACCTGACCTGGCCCCGTCAAGGGTGTAGGCGTCGACACCGGGGACGACGGCAGCTGGCCGGTGGCAAGAGGAGCCGGGGTGGTGGCCTGCAGGCCACGACCGCAATTGGGACGAGCACCGGCCATAAGCCCACTAATGGCCGGGTCCGACCTGCGCCGAGCAAGGGCATCCGCCGCTAGAGCGGCGGCGGTGGGCGATGCAGTCGACGTCTGAAGCGGCGCAAGTGGAGCGATTGGGACGAGCTGCAGACTGCATTGGGAGGCTGCTGCCAGAGCATTGGGAGCTCCCTGCACTGTGACGGGCATCACCACATCGCCCGGACCAGACGGGTCGCCGGGCAAGGCAGACGGCAGCAGCATCGAGGTCGTCTGGGATGCCGGGACGACGAACAGGGGCGGCTCGGATGCCAAGGCGACGCCCAGCAAGGCCGCGGCGGCCGCCGCCTCCCACAGGGGCGCAGAGCCGGCGCTCACCTCGGCTGGAGCGGCAGTAGCCGACGCGGACGCAGAGCCAACGCGCAGCAAGGCCGGAGAGGCAGCTGCAGCCGCCGCCGACGTAGCTGATGGGCGGGAGGCGGAGGAGCACGAGGGAGCTTCGCGGAAGAAGGACAGCGGCGAAGAGAAGGCTCGACGAGGATCCCGGATCTGGTCGAGCCTGACACAGGGACGGCCGGAGGGAAAAGATCAGGGCGGCGCCGTCGCGAGCACGCCCGCCGCGAGCGCGTTCGCGA
Organism: Triticum aestivum; assembly: GCF_018294505.1. Classification (NCBI taxonomy): domain Eukaryota; kingdom Viridiplantae; phylum Streptophyta; class Magnoliopsida; order Poales; family Poaceae; genus Triticum; species Triticum aestivum. Next base: position 220,931,134 of record NC_057795.1, read on the forward strand.
GAGCCATAGCCATACTAAATGAAAAAGACATGGCAGGTGTGATAAGCATGCATGCATGCGGATCGCCAACGAAATGGATGGCTGAGACATGCGCAGGAGTCAAGTGTCAACGCACCCCACAAACATGGACGACCAACGAAACAACACAAAATCAATGGTCGTCGTCAGCTCCAAGACAAAAGGTCGACCACCATTTCCGAGGCCGAGGAAGCCCCTATAAGAGCGTCACCACCCTAGCACATCTCACTACCCTCTCCTTGCCTTGCCTTGCCTTGGTGCGCCGCTCCATGTATATTTAGCTGCCGATCACCAACGAGAGACCCAACAAAATAAACTATGGCGCTAGCGAACGCACGGCTTGGTGTGCTTATCGTGGCGGCGATGTTATCCGCCAGCTTCCTCCCGCTGGCAACGGCTAGAGGGAGGGGCGGCCCCATCAACCCACTGGTTGCCGGCGTATGCGCGCATACACCGTTCCCTGAGCTGTGCAAGGGCACGGCTGGGAAACACGCAGACAAGTACCCGACCATCGACAATCTGGCAGTGCTTAACATGCAGGTTGACGCGTTTGCCAAGCGAACGGCGCAGGCCCGGAAGTACGTCTCAAGCGCGTCCCGCAAGGGGACACCGGCGCAGACCCAGGCGTTGAGCTTCTGCGACACCATGTACATGAACACCCAGGACACCATCGGCGCGGCGCAGCGGGCCATCACCTTCAAAGACAAGGGCACGGCCAAGATCATGCTGCAGCTCGCCGTGCAGGACTTCCAGTCGTGCGACCGACCGTTCCAGCAGTCCGGGATACCAAACCCAATGCTCAAGTACGACGAAGAGCTCAGCCAGATGGCCAATAATTGCATGCAACTGGCTAACATGATGTGAGACGTACCCTTGCATGCACGCAGTCATGCATGGGATGGCCACGGCTGGCAGAAGCTAATGCAAGGATATGCAAGGACTTGAGTTCGCCATTCTGTTCTAACAGAAGATCGTTACTATATACTTACTTGTTTCTTGACATTTTCTTTTTATTATTTTTTACCCGGCCTGCCTTTGTTGAGTAGGTCTCGAAATGAGGAGGAGGGCCTTTTTCTTTTGTTGTTATTCTTGACTGGTCTCACTTCCTTTGATCCATTCTTGTTAATTTGTTGATGGTGGAGTTTCTTGTTAATTTTTGTTATGTCTTATGTGTCGTTTATAATACTTTTGGACTACCGAGATTTATAATAACCAGAGCATAGATTGTGCACATACATTCCTATGCTTATTAAATTGGCAGTACGCTGAAAAATCTTCCTTGTTTCACTATTTCATTTGTCGGCTGCACGAGGAAATAACCAGTGACAGACTACCCACAGTGGAAGTAACATAAATGATAACATCACACTTATCTAGGCAAAATAAATGATGTGACATGTAATTAATGAAGAAAGATAGGCATGTGATAACATAGCTAGTTACTGTAACATCACACATATCAAGAAAAGAGGAGTCTACAACCTAATAAATGATGTGATGCATGACACAACACATATGTTACTACCCACTGTGGAGGTAGTAACATAGACTAGTAACATGTGCATGTTACTACTCTAAGTTACTCCCCACTGTGACTAGTCTAAACATAGAAGGTTCTTTGCCATTTATGACAATAATTGTTTTTTGGACCGACGAGGGGTGGGTGGGTGGGTGGGGGGGCTTCCCCGCCTGAATATATCACCAATGAAAGCCGCATATGTTTCGAAAATTGCTTTTGGAGCTCGGCCTCCATGCAAGCCTCCAAATTCAAAATTCATAAAATTATGAAAACAAGTCAGATATGCATGAAGGCATAACACACATGTGTGTAAATTTTTAAGGCACAATACGTGTGCATAAATTTTCAGGGCAAAATAGGTCGAAATGACGGCTGCGCAAAAAGGAAAGAAACAAATCTGGGGCTTTTTAACATATGATACTATTCATCCTCCCAGGTCATGAGTTTGTCTTTTTTGTATACATGGCACTTCAAGGTATTTCATCCTCAAAATTTACACACATACACATAACATCCTTGTTTACTTAGAGCACTGCCAGACTATCTAACATGAGACCGGAAAGTTTGAATGTTGTTTTTTCTAAAATTTTCGAGCTCCAGCGAGCTCCGGCACCAAAACGACGTTCTTCATATCGTTGTCAGATTATGTAAGAGCATCTACGTGGGAGGATGGGTAAAGCAGCAAGACTTGGCAGTCTCCCTTTGAGAGAGTCTCTAAATCTAAATGAGAAACAGTTTACGACATATTGTTGGGTGCCATGGCAATCCAAGAGTACCAAAATTTGAAGAGGATCATGAGAGCCACCGAGGGACAAATGTACGGGTAGAGACCCAAGGGTGACTATAGCTCCCATATGAGATCCAAAGAAGGTGAAGCAAGGTCAAGATCCACCCGCACATGTGAAGCAGTTGGACATAGAAGGGCAATATAGGCAGCATCTTCATAAGGTGCATCGCATCTTGGGCATGATGGATCGTTGACGATGTACTTTCGGTAAAGATTTTCCTTAGAGTTCAGACAATACCTGAATAAAAGCCAACCAAAGTTGATGATGGGGACCTTTGAACACCAAATGTAGTCAATGCTGATGTTGATGGAGGTCTCGTCGGTGATGGTGGCGTAGGCATATTTGGCCGTGAATGGACCATGGAGAAGGTATTGTTTATCATGAAGTGCATTGGAGGGGAAATCCTGCAAAGAAAGCAAATCATCATCCAGCTCGAGAGAAGCGGCAAGAGTTAGGCGATGCTGAAGGTTGTACAGTAAGTCAACATGCCATATATTATCCAGTAACCCCTTGTAAGTTATGGAGTATGGAAAAATCTTGGGTGGGATTGTTATAGAGGTGTGTTTAAGAGTCATGAGGCTAGGCAAAAAAAGGTAGAGTGAAGGACATTGTTTGTGAGTACAAAGGAGATGTTTAAAAGGGAGGGTAGTTGTTGTTTACTGCTATCCAAAGAAAAGAGTGGTGGGAGGGTTTACCAGTAGCAGCTAGAGAGTATTTGTAGTGGTTTAAACGTATCTAGGGAAAGCCAGGAAGCTGTAAGAGTTCGAACGTGAATTTCTTAACTAGGCATTTATTTTTTATATGCAAGTTTTTTTATGCCAAGACCATCAATTTTTTCGGCTTGCACACATTTTTCCAGGCAATACAGTAAGTGGCTTCAAATCAAACACATGATGTTGGGGAACGTAGCAGAAATTCAAAATTTTCCTACATGTCACCAAGATCTATCTATGGAGAAATCAGCAACCAGGGGAAGGAGAGTGCATCTACACACCCTTGTAGATCGCTAAGAGGAAGCGTTCAAGAGAACGGGGTTGAAGGAGTCGTACTCGTCGTGATCCAAATCACCGGAGATCCTAGTGCCGAACGGACGACACCTCCGCGTTCAACACACGTACAGCCCGGTGACGTCTCCCACGCCTTGATCCAGCAAGGAGAGAGGGAGAGGTTGAGAAAGACTCCGTCCAGCAGCAGCACAACGGCGTGGTGGTGGTGGAGGAGCGTGGCAATCCCGCAGGGCTTCGCCAAGCACCGCGGGAGAGGAGAAGGGAGAGAGGTAGGGCTGCGCCAAGAGGGAGAGAAACTCATGTGTTGGCAGCCCTCAAGACCTCAACTATATATAGGGGAGAGGGAGGGGGGTGCGCCCCTCTAGGGTTTCCACCCCAAGGGGTGAGGCTGCCCCCAATCCCATCTAGGGTGGCGGCCAAGGGGGGGGGGAGAGGGGAAACTTGCCCCCAAGTTAGGTGGGTGCGCCCCCTCCCCCAACCCTAGGCGCCTTGGGCCCTTGTGGGGGGGGGGGGGGCGCACCAGCCCACCTGGGGGTGGTCCCCTCCCACACCTGGCCCATGCAGCCCTTCGGGGCTGGTGGCCCCACTTGGTGGACCCCCGGGACCCTCCCGGTGGTCCCGGTACGTTACCGATAAAACCCGAAACTTTTCCGATGACCAAAACAGGACTTCCCATATATAAATCTTTACCTCCGGACCATTCCGGAACTCCTCGTGACATCCGAGATCTCATTCGGAACTCCGAACAACATTCGGTAACCACATAAAAACTTCCTTTATAACCCTAGCGTCATCGAACCTTAAGTGTGTAGACCCTACGGGTTCGGGAATGATGCAGACATGACCGAGACGTTCTCCGGTCAATAACCAACAGCGGGATCTGGATACCAATGTTGGATCCCACATGTTCCACGACGATATCATCGGATGAACCACGATGTCAAGGACTCAATCGATCCCGTATACAATTCCCTTTGTCTAGCGGTATTGTACTTGCCCGAGATTCGATCGTCAGTATGCCAATACCTTGTTCAATCTCGTTACCAGCAAGTCTCTTTACTCATTCCATAACACATCATCCCGTGATCAACCCCTTGATCACATTGTGCACATTATGATGATGTCCTACCGAGTTGGCCCAGAGATACCTCTCCATTTGCACGGAGTGACAAATCCCAGTCTCGATTCGTGCCAACCCAACAGACACTTTCGGAGATACCTGTAGTGCACCTTTATAGCCACCCAGTTACGTTGTGACGTTTGGTACACCCAAAGCATTCCTACAGTATCCGGGAGTTGCACAATCTCATGGTCTAAGGAAATGATACTTGACATTAGAAAAGCTTTAGCATACAAACTACGATCTTTGTGCTAGGCTTAGGATTGGGTGTTGTCCATCACATCATTCTCCTAATGATGTGATCCCGTTATCCAATGTCCATGGTCAGAAAACCGTAACCATCTATTGATCAACGAGCTAGTCAACTAGAGGCTTACTAGGGACATGGTGTTGTCTATGTATCCACACATGGATAATAAACGATTATCATGAACAAGGAAATATAATAATAATAACTAATTTATTATTGCCTCTAGGGCATATTTCCAACAGTCTCCCACTTGCACTAGAGTCAATAATCTAGTTCACATCGCTTATGTGATTAACACTGATAGGTCACATCGCCATGTGACCAACATCCAAAGAGTTTAGTAGTGTCACTAAACTAGTTCACATCACCATGTGATTAAGACTCAATGAGTTCTGGGGTTTGATCATGTTTTCATGTAAGGAGAATAATGGTTACTCTATTTATTTGAATAATTATATTGCGATAGACATAATCCAATCATGTCTATGCTCAACGCAAACACCAAATAACAATTATTTAGGTTTAACACCAATTTCGATGGTAGAGGGAGCGTGCGATGCTTGATCACATCAACCTTGGAAACATTTCCAACACATATCGTCAGCTCACCTTTAGCTAGTCTCCGTTTATTCCGTAGCTTTTATTTCGAGCTACTAACACTTAGCAACCGAACAAGTATCTAATACCCTGGTGCTACTAGGAGTACTAGTAAAGTACACATTAACATAATGTATATCCAATATACTTTTATCGACCTTGCCAGCCTTCTTATCTACCAAGTATCTAGGGTAATTCTGCTCCAGTGGCTGTTCCCCTTATTACAGAAGCACTTAGTCTCGGGTTTGGGTTCAACCTTGGGTTTCTTCACTAGAGCAGCAGCTGATTTGCCGTTTCTTGAAGTATCCCTTCTTGCCCTTGCCCTTCTTGAAACTAGTGGTTTCACCAACCATCAACAATTGATGCTCCTTCTTGATTTCTACTTTTGCGGTGTCAAACATCGTGAATATCTCAAGGATCATCATATCTATCCCTAATAGTTCATCACGAAGCTCTAGCAGCTTGGTGGCAATGACTTTGGAGAAACATCACTATGTCATCTGGAAGATCAACTCCCACTCGATTCAAGTGATTGTTGCACTCAGACAATCTGAGCACAAGCTCAACGATTGAGCTTTTCTCCCTTAGTTTGCAGGCTAAGAAAATCATCAGAGGTCTTATACCTCTTGACGTGGGCACGAGCCTGAAATCCCAATTTCAGCCCTCGAAACATCTCATATGTTCCGCGACGTTTCGAAAACGTCTTTGATGCCTCAACTCTAAACCATTTAACTAAACTATCACGTAGTTATCAAAACATGTATATCCGATGTTCGCAACATCCATAGACGACGATTGGGGTTCAGCACACTAAGCGGTGCATTAAGGACATAAGCTTTCTACCGTCCGCATAATCTCTATTGTCAACTTTCAACTATATTTTCTCTAGGAACATATCTAAACAGTGGAACTAAAGCACGAGCTTACGACATAATTTGCAAAGATCTTTTGACTATGTTCAGGATAATTAAGTTCATCTCATGAACTCCCACTCAGATAGACATCCCTCTAGTCATCTAAGTGATTACATGATCCGAGTCAACTAGGCCGTGTCCGATCATCACGTGAGACGGACTAGTCATCATCGGTGAACATCTTCATGTTGATCGTATCTACTATACGACTCATGCTCGACCTTTCGATCTCTTGTGTTCCGAGGCCATGTCTGTACATGCTAGGCTTGTCAAGTTAACCTAAGTGTTTCGCGTGTGTAAATCTGGCTTACACCCGTTGTATGTGAATGTAAGAATCTATCACACCCGATCATCACGTGGTGCTTCGAAACGACGAACTTTCGCAACGGTGCACAGTTAGGGGGAACACTTTCTTGAAATTTTAATGAGGAATCATCTTATTTACTACCGTCGTTCTAAGCAAATAAGATCCATAAACATGATAAACATCACATGCAATCAAATAGTGACATGATATGGCCAATATCATTTTGCTCCTTTTGATCTCCATCTTCGGGGCTCCATGATCATCATCGTCATCGGCATGACACCATGATCTCCATCATCATGATCTTCATCATCGTGTCTCCATGAAGTTGTCTCGCCAACTTATTACTTCTACTACTATGGCTACCGGTTAGCAATAAATTAAAGTAATTACATGGCGTTTGTTCAATGACACGCAGGTCATACAATAAATAAAGACAACTCCTATGGCTCCTGCCGGTTGTCATACTCATCGACATGCAAGTCGTGATTCCTATTACAAGAACATGATCAATCTCATACATCACATTCTTCTTGGCCATATCACATCACATAGCATACCCTGCAAAAACAAGTTAGACGTCGTCTAATTGTTGTTTGCATGTTTTACGTGGCTGCTATGGGTTTCTAGCAAGAACGTTTCTTACCTACGCAAAACCACAACGTGATATGCCAATTGCTATTTACCCTTCATAAGGACCCTTTTCATCAAATCCGTTCCGACTAAATGGGAGAGGCTGGCACCCGCTAGCCACCTTATGCACCAAGTGCATGTCAGTCGGTGGAACCTGTCTCACGTACGTGTACGTGTAAGGTCGGTCTGGGCCGCTTCATCCCACAATGCCGTCGAAACAAGATTGGACTAGTAACGGTAAGCATATTGAACAAAATCAACGCCCACAACTACTTTGTGTTGTACTCGTGCAAAGAATCTACGGAATAGACCTAGCTCATGATGCCACTGTTGGGGAACGTAGCAGAAATTCAAAATTTTCCTACGTGTCACCAAGATCTATCTATGGAGAAACCAGCAACGAGGGGAAGGAGAGTGCATCTACATACCCTTGTAGATCGCTAAGCGGAAGCGTTCAAGAGAACGGGGTTGAAGGAGTGGTACTCGTCGTGATCCAAATCACCGGAGATCCTAGTGCCGAACGGACGGCACCTCGCGTTCAACACACGTACAGCCCGGTGACGTCTCCCACGCCTTGATCCAGCAAGGAGAGAGGGAGAGGTTGAGGAAGACTCCGTCCAGCAGCAGCACAACGGCGTGGTGGTGGTGGAGAAGCGTGGCAATCCTGCAGGGCTTCGCCAAGCACCGCGGGAGAGGAGAAGGGAGAGAGGTAGGGCTGCGCCAAGAGGGAGAGAAACTCATGTGTTGGCAGCCTTCAAGACCTCAACTATATATAGGGGAGAGGGATGGGGGTGCGCCCCCTCTAGGGTTTCCACCCCAAGGGGTGTGGCTGCCCCCAATCCCATCTAGGGTGGCGGCCAAGGGGGGGGAGAGGGGAAACTTGCCCCCCAAGTTAGATGGGTGCGCCCCCTCCCCCAACCTTAGGTGCCTTGGGCCCCTGTGGGGGGGCGCACCAGCCCACCTGGGGCTGGTCCCCTCCCACACTTGGCCCATGCAGCCCTCCGGGGCTGGTGGCCCCACTTGGTGGACCCCCGGGACCCTCCCGGTGGTCCCGGTACGTTACCGATAAAACCCAAAACTTTTCCGGTGACCAAAACAGGACTTCCCATATATAAATCTTTACCTCCGGACCATTCCGGAACTCCTCGTGACGTCCGAGATCTCATCCGGGACTCCGAACAACATTCGGTAACCACATACAAACTTCCTTTATAACCCTAGCGTCATCGAACCATAAGTGTGTAGACCCTACGGGTTCGGGAATCATGCAGACATGACTGAGACGTTCTCCGGTTAATAACCAACAGCGGGATATGGATACCCATGTTGGGTCCCACATGTTCCACGATGATCTCATCGGATGAACCACGATGTCAAGGACTCAATCAATCCCGTATACAATTCCCTTTGTCTAGCGGTATTGTACTTGCCCGAGATTCGATCGTTGGTATGCCGATACCTTCTTTAATCTCGTTACTGGCAAGTCTCTTTACTCGTTCCGTAACACATCATCCCGTGATCAACCCCTTGGTCACATTGTGCACATTATGATGATGTCCTACCGAGTGGGCCCAGAGATACCTCTCCGTTTGCACGGAGTGACAAATCCCAGTCTCGATTCGTGCCAACCCAACAGACACTTTCAGAGATACCTGTAGTGCACCTTTATAGCCACCCAGTTACGTTATGACGTTTGGTACACCCAAAGCATTCCTACGGTATCCGGGAGTTGCACAATCTCATGGTCTAAGGAAATGATACTTGACATTAGAAAAGCTTTAGCATACGAACTATGATCTTTGTGCTAGGCTTAGGATTGGGTCTTGTCCATCACATCATTCTCCTAATGATGTGATCCCGTTATCCAATGTCCATGGTCAGGAAACTGTAACCATCTATTGATCAACGAGCTAGTCAACTAGAGGCTTACTACGGACATGGTGTTGTCTATGTATCCACACATGTATCTGAGTTTCCTTTCAATACAACTATAGCATGGATAATAAACGATTATCATGAACAAGGAAATATAATAATAATAACTAATTTATTATTGCCTCTAGGGCATATTTCCAACACATGAACACCATTGGGAAGAGCTGTTGGATCTCCTAGAATATAAACAACAAGATTGTGTTTCAATAAAGGTGGTTGTCTAAAGAAAGCATCATCTATTTCTTCCTCTCATGCAGATAGTTAAATCTCTCATGTTCCAACGGCTTCTCCAACTATCACTCACACCTCGTCAACTCAATTGATCAGTTAAGCGGGCTTCCAACTACCGCACACCATGCAACAGGGTCTCTACTTGCGCATATGGCTTCACACACCACCAACAAGTATGCAACAGATATAGCGAGACTCTCACATCGATTGGTCGACCGAGTTCTCTGTAATGTGATGTCTTCAACTCGATCAGTTAGTACCGCATATGGGGGTCTACTATACTCTCGCGCATGATCGCAACGGGGGTCTCTACTCATGCATACAGCTTCTCCAACTATTGCGCACCATTTTGAAGTTCATACGCATCAGGTTGTAGCGTGCACGTGTGAGATTCTCACATTGACTGATTGACCGGATTCTCACATTGATTGATTGAACGTGCAACTCGAGTTGTAGCTACTCGCTCATGCAATGAAGGCCTCCAACCACCACCATGCACGAATAATGATTGGCCAGGAGCCTCTAACTGCTACCAAACACAAGCATTGACTGATCGATGGGCGGCCTCAAACTGCCATGAATGAGCATCAATTGATCGGGTTCAGTAAGGCAAAACTCCCACACGGTGGTTGCTTGCTTTCTCATAAGTGGTTCGGTATCCCCCAAGTGTAATTCTGATGTAACCTAGCAATAAGTATTTCCCTCAATTAGAGAGCCAAGTTTATCGAACTAGAAGGAGTTTTTGTTGGGAATGGTTGCATGAAAAACAAAAAAAATTCCTACGCACATGCAATGATCTATCCACCGAGATGCATAGCAACGAGGGGGAGAGTGTGTCTACGTACCCTCGTAGACCATAAGCGGAAGCGTTTCACAATGCGGTTGATGTAGTCAAACTTTCTTCGTGATCCACCAATCGAGTACCGAACGTACGACACCTCCGAGTTCTGCACACGTTCAGACCGGTGACGTCCCTCGCCTTCTTCATCCAGCAAGTCGTCGAGGTAGTAGATGAGTTCCGTCAGCACGACGTCATGGTGACGGTAATGGTGAAGTGATCTGCGCAGGGAGTAAACTGTGGAGGGGGCGCCGCACGGGGCTAGGCAATTGTCTAGTGTGTGCTAGGGGTGCCCCCCACATATATATAGGTGGGAGGGGAGGGGAGAGGCCAGGGGGTGCCCCAAGTAGGACCGAAACCTACTTGGGCTCCTCCCAAGCCGCGCCCCCTGCCATATAGACCGGAGGAGGAAGGAAAGAGGGGGGGAGGGGGAAGGAAGGGGAATCCTATTCCCTTTCTTTCCTTTCCTCCTTCCCCTTTGCTTCTCCACCTTGGCTGGCCCATATGGGGGCGCACCAGCCGCTTGTGGCTGGTGCATTTTCCCTCATGGCCCATAAGGCCCATATCTTCTGCCGGGGGTGCTCGGAACCCCTTCTGGTGATCCGATATGTACCCGGTACCCTCCAGAACACTTCTGGCGTTCGAATACCATCGTCCTATATATCAATCTTTACCTCTCGACCATTTCAAGACTCCTCGTCATGTCCGCGATCTCATCTGGGACTCCAAACAACATTTGGTCACCAAGTCACATAACTCATATAATACTATATCGTCATTGAACGTCAAGCGTGCGGACCCTATGGGTTCAAGAACTATGTAGACATGACCTAGACACCTCTCCGGTCAATAACCAATAGCGGAACCTAGATGCTCATATTGGCTCCGACTTATTCTATGAATATCTTTATCGGTCGAACCGTTATGACAACATACGTAATTCCCTTTGTCCATCAGTATGTTACTTGCCCGAGATTTGGTGGTCGGTATCTTCATACCTAGTGCAATATCATTACCGGCAAGTCTCTTTACTTGTTCCGTAATAAATAATCTCGTGACTAACTCCTTAGTCATTTTCTTGCAAGCTTATGATGTGTATTACCGAGAGGGCCCATAGATACCTCTCCGATACTCGGAGTTACAAAACCTAATCTTGACCTATGCCAACTCAATGGACACCTTCGGAGATACATGTAGAGCATCTTTATAATCACCCAGTTATGTTGTGACGTTTGATAGCACACATGGCATTCCTCCGGTATCCGGGAGTTGCATAATCTCATAGTCGAAGGAATATGTATTTGGCATGAAGAAAACAATAGCAATAAAACTGAATGATCATTATGCTAAGCTAACGGATGGGTCTTTTCCATCACATAATTCTCCTAATGATATGATCCTGTTATCAAATGACAACTCATGTCCATGGTTAGGAAACCTTAACCATCTTTGATCAACGAGCTTGTCTAGTGGAGGCTTACTAGGGACACTATGTTTGTTTATGTATTCACACATGTTTGTCACCTCCATAAACGAGAAACATATCCTTGGTCCTTTTGAGGTACTTTAGGATGTTCTTGACCGCTGTCCAGTAATCCACTCCTGGATTAATTTGGTACCTCCTTGCCAAACTTATGGCAAGGCACACATCAGGTCTGGTACACAGCATAGCGTACATGATAGAACCTATGGCTGAGGCATAGGAATGACTTTCATTTCCTCTCTATCTTCTCCAGTGGTCGGGCAATGACTCTGACTCAACTTCATACCTTGTAACACGGGCAAGACCCTTTTCTTTGACTGATCCATTTTGAACTTCTTCGAAACTTTATCATTGTATATGCTTTGTGAAAGTGCAATTAAGCGTCTTGATCTATCTCTATAGATCTTGATGCCCAATATATAAGCAGCTTCACCAAGGTCTTTCATTGAAAAAACTCTTATTCAAGTATCCTTTTATGCTATCCAGAAATTCTATATCATTTCCAATCAACAATATGTCATCTACATATAATATTAGAAATGCTACAGAGCTCCCACTCACTTTCTTGTAAATACAGACTTCACCGAAATTCTGTATAAAACCATATGCTTGATCACCTCATCAAAGTGTATATTCCAACTCCAAGATCACTACTAGGGAAAACCCTAGTAGTAGCGCGGGGTAATGACCTATTAGTAGCGCAGGGGCCCGTGCTACTAATACGGCGCCACAGCTAACTTTTAGCAGTAGCACGGGTCCAACCCGCACTACTACTAGTACTGCTAGTAGTAGCGCGGTTGCCACCCATGCTACTACTACTTAGCTATAGCGCAGGTAAGGTTCCCGCGCTACTACTAACTAATTAGGAATTAAAAATCAAAGGCTGCTGCTGCTGCTGCTGGGTGTCAACGTCTTCTCCATCCAGTGATGATGCTGGTCCTGGAGGGGATGAAGTCATCCATGGTGATGGTGCTTCCCCGCCCAACTCATCCTCACGCCTCTCCTCTGCCGCTACTACAAAAGAAGAGAAAACGATTAGAAGATGAAGAGAGAGATATAGAGAGAGAGATTGAGAGGAGTAGGAAGAACAACTCACATGTGGTTGTGTCCATGGTGGATCTGGCCGCGGCCATGGATGGCGCTCTGCTGGATCTCCCTCTCCTTCCAACATCAGAGAAGGGGGAGGAAGGAGGGGGAGGGGGCTGCAGCGGGAGTGGATGACGCCGGATTTGGGGGAGGCATGAGGTGCGAGGCCAGCGGTGGTGGTGAATGAGGAAGGGAATCGCGGGTGGGAGGGAGAAGCGGAATGGGAGAGCCTATGGACAGAGGGGGGTGACTGAGGGAGAGCGGAGTGATTCGGACGAGGATATAAAGACTTCACCTACCTTGTACTTAGTAGTAGCAAGGGGTATAAACCCGTGCTACTACTATCAACTTAGTAGTAGCGCGGGTTCATACCCCTCGCTACTACTATGGCATGTCTCGGGGGGCACGGTAGAGACTGCTTAGTAGTAGCGAGGGTTAAAAACCCGCGGTACTACTATCAACTTAGTAGCAGCGAGGTGTAAAAAACCACGCTACTACTAAGTTGCAGCAGGGAGGGGTATAAACCCGCGCTACTAGTAAGCGCCTGCCTATAAGCTTTTCCCTAGTAGTGGGTGCTTGCCCCAGTCCATAGATGGTTTGCTGGAGCTTTCACACTTTGTTAGCACCTTTAGGATCGACAAAACCTTCTGGTTGCATAATATACAACTCTTCTTTAAGAAATCCATAAGGAATGCAGTTTTGAGGTCCATTTGCCAGATTTCATAATCATAAAATGTGGCAATTGCTAACATGATTCAGACGGACTTAAGCATCGCTAAGTCTCATCGTAGTCACCCCTTGAACTTGTTGAAAACCTTTTGCGACATGTTGAGCTTTGTAGAAACTGACATTACCATCAGCATCAGTCTTCTTCTTGGAGTTCCATTTATTCTCTATGGCTTGCCGATCATCGGGCAAGTCCACCAATGTCCACACTTTGTTCTCATACATGGACCCTATCTGAAATTTCATGGCCTCAAGCCATCTGTCGGAATTTGGGCTCATCATAGCTTCTTCATGGTTCGTAGGTTCATCATGGTCTAGTAACTTGACTTCCAGGACAGGATTACCATACCACTCTGGTGCGAAATGTGCTTTGTTCGACCTGTGAGGTCCAGAAGTAACTTGATCTAAAGTTTCATGATCATCATAATTAGCTTCCTCACTAGTTGGTGTAGGCATCACGGGAACAGATTTCACTGATGTGCTACTTTCCAATTCGAGAGAAGGTACAATTACCTCATCAAGCTCTACTTTCCTCCCACTCACTTCTTTCGAGAGAAACTCCTTCTCTAGAAATGTTACATTCTTGGCAACAAAGATCTTGCCTTTTGATTTGTTGTAGAAGGTGTATTCAATTGTTTCCTTAGGGTCTCCTATGAAGATTCACTTCCCCGATATGGGTTCGAGCTTATCAGGCTGAAGCCTTTTGACATAACTGTCGCAACCCCAACCTTTAAGAAACGACAGGTTAGGTTTCTTGCCAAACCATAGTTCATACGGTGTCGTCTCAACGGATTTAGACGGTGCCCTATTTAACGTGAATGCAGCTATCTCTAATGAATAACCCCAAAACGATAGTGGTAAATCGATAAGAGACATCATAGATCGCACCATATCTGTTTGGACACACCATTACAGTGTGGTGTTCCAGGTGGCGTGAGTTGTGAAACTATTCCACATTGTTTGGAATGAAGGCCAAACTCGTAACTCAAATATTCACCTCCTTGATCAGATCGTAGAAACTTTATTTTCTTGTTACGATGATTCTCCACTGCACTCTGAAATTCCTTGAACTTTTCAAATGTTTCAGACTTGTGTTTCATTAAGTAGATATACCCATATCTGCTCAAATCATCTGTGTAGGTCGGAAAATAAGGATACCCGCCACGTTAATCAACACTCGTCCAACCACATGCATCGGTATGTATTATTTCCAATAATTCATTGGCTCGCTCCATTGTTCCGGAGAACGGAGTTTTAGTCACCTTGCCTATGAGACATGGTTCGCAAGTATCAAATGATTTATAATCAAGTGATTCCAAAAGTCCACCTACATGGAGTTCCTTCATGCGCGTTACGCCAATATGACCTAGACGGCAGTGCCACAAATATGTTGCACTATCATTATCAACTTTGCATCTTTTGGCATAAATATTATGAATATGTGTATCACCACAATCAAGATTCAACAGAAATAGAACACTCTTCAAGGCTGCATGACCATAAAAGATATTACTCATATAAATAGAACAACCATTATTCTTTGATTTAAATGAATAACCATCTGGCACTAAAAAAATCTAGATATAATGTTCATGCTCCACGCTGGCACCAAATAACAATTATTCAGGTCTAAAACTAATCCCGAAGGTAGATGGAGAGGTAACGTGCCGACGGTGATCACACCGACCTTGGAACCATTCCCGACGCGCATCGTCACCTCGTCCTTAGCCAATCTTCGTTTAATTCGTAGCTCCTGTTTCGAGTTACAAATATGAGCAACCGAACCAGTATCAAATACCCAGGCGCTACTCGAGCATTAGTAAGGTACACATCAATAACATGTATATCGGATATACCTTTGTTCACTTTGCCATCCTTCTTATCCGCCAAATACTTGGGGCAGTTCCGCTTCCAATGACCAGTCCCTTTGCAGTATTAGCACTCAATTTCAGGCTTGGGTCCAGCTTTGGGCTTCTTCCCGGGAGTGGCAACTTCCTTGCCATTATTCTTGAAGTTATCTTTCTTTCCCTTGCCCTTTTTCTTGAAACTAGTGGTCTTGTTAACCCTCAACACTTGATGCTCCTTGTTGAATTCTACCTCTCAGCCTTAAGCATTGCGAAGAGCTCGGGAATTGTTTTGTCCATCCCCTACAAATTATAGGTCATCACGAAGCCTTTGTAGCTTGGTAGCAGTGATTGGAGAACTCTGTCAATAACACAATCAACTGGAAGATGAACTCCCAACTGAGTCAAGTGATTGTAGTACCCAGTAATTTTGAGTATGTGTTCACTGATAGGACTGCTCTTCTCCATCTTGTAGCTATAGAACTTGTTGGAGACTTTGTATCTCTCAACCCGGACATTTACCTGAAATATTAACTCGAACTCCTCGAACATCTCATATGCTCCATGGCATTCAAAACGTCTTTGAAGTCCCGTTCTAATCCGTAAAGCATGGCACACTGAACTATCGAGTAGTCATCAGAGTCGAGCTTGCCAGACATTCAAAACATCAGCATCTGCTCCTGCAGCAGGCCTTTCACCTAGCGGTGCATCAAGGACATAATTCTTCTATGCATCAATGATGATAATCCTCAAGTTATGGACCCAACCCATGTAGTTGCTACCATCATCTTTAAACTTAGCTCTCTCTAGGAACGCATTAAAATTCAGGGGAACAGTAGCACGAGCCATTTATCTACAACATAGATATGCAAATACTATCCTGACTAAGTTCATGATAAATTAAGTTCAATTAATCAAATTACTTAAGAACTCCCACTTAAATAGACATCCCTCAAGTCATCTAAGTGATACATGATCCAAATCAACTAACCTATTTCCGATCATCACGCGAGATGGGGTAGTCATCAATGGTGAACATCTCTATGTTGATCATATATACTATATGATTCACGTTCGACCTTTTAGTCTCCAGTGTTCCGAGGCCATGTCTGTACATGCTAGGCTCGTCAAGTTTGACCCGAGTATTCCGCATGTGCAAAATTGTCTTGCACCCATTGTATGTGAACATAGAGTCTATCACACTCGATCATCATGTGGTGTCTCAACACGACGAACTGTCGCAATGGTACATACTTAGGGACAACACCTATACCTTGAAATTTAGTGAAGGGATCATCTTATAATGCTACCACCGTACTAAGCAAAATATGATGCATAAAAGATAAATATCACATGCAATCAAAATATGTGACGTGATATGGCTATCATCTTGTGCTTTTGATCTCCATCTCCAAAGCATCGTCATGATCTCCATTGTCACCGGCTCGACACCTTGATCTCCATCGTAGAGTCGTGGTCGTCTCGCCAACTATTGCTTCTACAACTATTGCTAACTCATAGTGATAAAGTAAAGCAATTACATGACGTATGTAATTCATACAATAAAGAGACAACCATACGGCTCCTATCGGTTTCCGGATATCTTACAAAACATGATCATCTCATACAATAATGTATATCTCATCATGTCTTGACCATATCACATCACAACATACCCTGCAAAAACAAGTTAGACGTCCTCTACTTTGTTGTTGCAAGTTTTACGTGGTTGCTACGGGCTTCTAGCAAGAACTGTTCTTACCTACGCATAAAACCACAACGGTGTTCCATCAAGTTTGTTGTTTTAACCTTCGTCAAGGACCAGCCATAGTAAAATTCAATTCAACTAAAGTAGGAGAAACAGACACCCACCAACCACCCTTATGCAAAACAAGTTGCATGTCTATCGGTGGAACCGGTCTCATGTACGTGGACATGTAAGGTTGGTCCGGGCCGCTTCATCCCACAATACCACCGAATCAAAACAAGATGTTGGTGGTAAGCAGTATGACTATCACCGCCCACAACTCTTTGTGTCTACTCGTGCATATCATCTACGCATAGACCTGGCTCATGATGCCACTGTTGGGAATCGTTGCATGGAAAACAAAAAACTTCTAGGCACACGCAACGATCTATCCATGGAGATTCATAGAAACGATGGGGAGAATGTGTCTACATACCCTTGTAGACTATATACAGAAGCGTATCACAATGCAGTTGATGTACACGAACTTTCTTCGTGATCGATCGATCGAGTACCGAACGTACGACACCTCCAAGTTCTGCACACGTTCAACTCGGTGACGTCCCTCGCCTTCGTGATCCAGCAAGACATCAAGGTAGTAGATGAGTTCCGTCAGCACGACGGCGTGGTGACAGTGATGGTGAAGTGATCTCCCAGGGCTTCTCTTGAACAATATGAAAATATGACCGGGGGAGTAAACGATGGAGGGGGGCGCCGCACACGACTAGGAAATTGTCTCGTGTGTGCTAGGGGAGCCCCCCACATATATATTGGTGGGCGGGGGAGGGGAGAAGCTAGGAGGCGCCCTCCTGCCATATATATCGGAGGGGGAAGGAAAGAGCGGGGAGGGGGAAGGAAGGGGGGATCTTATTCCCTTTTTTCCTATCATCCTTCCCCTTTCCTTCTCCACCTTGGCCGGCCATATGGAGGGTCCACCAGACCCTTGTGTCTGGTGTGTTTCCCCTCTTGGCCCATAAGGCCCATATCTTTGCTGGGAGGAGCCCGGAACCCCTTCTTGTGACCCGATATGTACCCGGTACCCTCCAGAACACTTCCGGTGTCCGAATACCATCGTCCTATATATCAATCTTTACCTCTCGACCATTTCAAGACTCCTCATCATGTCCGTGATCTCATCTGGGACTCCGAACAACATTTTTTCAGCAAATCACATAACTCATATAATATTATATTGTCATCGAACGTTAAGCGTGCGGACCCTACGGGTTCAAGAACTATGTCGACATGACAGAGACACCTCTCCAGTCAATAACCAATACCGGAACCTAGATGCTCATATTGGATGCTACATATTCTATGAAGATCTTTATCGGTCAAACCTTTATGACAACATATGTAATTCCCTTTGTCCATCGGTATGTCACTTGCCTGAGATTCGATCGTCGTCATCTTCATACCTAGTTCAATCTCGTTACCGGCAAGTCTCTTTACTCATTCTGTAATACATCATCTCATGACTAACTCCTTAGTCATTTTCTTACAAGCTTATGATGTGTATTATCGAGAGGGCCCAGAGATACCTCTCTGATACTCAGAGTGACAAATCCTAATCTTGATCTATGCCAACTCAACAGACACCTTCGGAGATACCTGTAAAGAATCTTTTTAATCACACAGTTAAGTTCTGACGTTTGATAGCACACAAGCCATTCCTCCGGTATCCGAGAGTTGCATAAACTCATTGTCGAAGGAAAATGTATTTGACATGAAGAAAGCAATAGCAATAAAACTGAATGATCATTATGCTAAGCTAACGGATTGGTCTTGTCCATCACATCATTCTCTTAATGATCTGATCCCATTATCAAATGACAACTCATGTCCATGGTTAGGAAACCTTAACCATCTTTGATCAACGAGCTAGTCTAGTAGAGGCTTACTAGGGACACTATGTTTTTTTATGTATTCACACATGTATTAAGGTTTCCAATCAATACAATTCTAGCATGAATAAAACACCTTTATCATGAATAAGGAAGTATAAAATAAGAACTTTATTATTGCCTCTAGGGCATATTTCCTTTAGTTTTCCTTGCAAACAACATCATTGGTACCTTCACACACAAAACAAAACAAACTTGTCCCAAACTCATCAAGAAGGTTGTAAAACTTGTTTTCTTGCAAGTTGCAAGATTAAATTGCAATTGATAATGACAGTTAGATAGATAGGTAAAACGGTCCAACAAAGAATAATAATCTTGTAAGGTTTTTAGGTACAAATAATGACCCGGGGGGCATAGGTTACTAGTGACATCTCTCTCAACCATAGAACTTTGGTGTGGTGAACAAATTATAGTTGGGCAGTGATTAAATTGTAATATTTATATTTCCGACTATGATCATTCATGGTATAATCTCATATAGACATCACGCCCATGATAAGTAGACCGTTATCCAACTGCATCTACTCTTAAAACTTCACCACAAGACCGTTATCCAGCATGCATCTCAAAGTATCAAGTTTACAAGAAGCTGAGCATTGCAATAAGCATGATGCACTACTAGAATCAGTATATTTGCTGTGAGCTAGCTCTTTGACATCTGCTAGCTGACGGCGAAAAAGGTCTTTGCCATTAGCTTACAGAAAACTGACGGTAAAGAAAGAGCGTACGTCGACGAGGGTGTTTGCCGTCAGCCTACTCTTTGTCGTCTGCTAGCGGACAACATAGAAGCTTTATCCTCTGCTAGTAGACGGTAAAGAGGTAGGGGGCCCCACTAGCGACAACCACCTGACGGCCACTTTCTTTGTCGTCTGCTAGCGGATGGCAAAGAAAGTGGCCAAACTAACGTCCGTTAGATAGGCTCTTTGCCGTCTACTAGCAAACGACAAAGAGTTGTGAACTAACTAAAAAGCGACCAGCCCCACCCCTCTCTATCCCCTCTCTCTCCCTCCCCTCACCACACCCGCGTCGCCGCCCCCGTGCCCGAGCCAGCCCCGGCACTCCGCCTGCCACCCCGACCGCCCCTCCCCGCCTCTGCCCGGCCGCCCTGCCCCGCCACCCCGAGCCGCCGCGTCACCCCTGCCCGCCACCCCAACGCCCCGCCCCGCCCCTTAGACCGCCGGCCGCCCGCCGCCTCCTGCACCACCGCCGGAGCGAAGGTAAGATTTTTTTGTTTTTTTCTATTGTTCTTTGCTGTTTAGGTTTATGCGTTATTAATAGGTTTAGGTTAGTGATAGGTTTAGCTTAGTACAAGGTTTAGGTTTAGATAATTAGAAGAAGAAGAAAGTTGAAAAAAATAAGAATAAGTAGAAGAAGAGGAAAAAGTAAAAGAGGAAGAGGATCATGGATCGCCGATCATGGAGGGGATAGATGGTGTAGCTAGTGGGTCCCGCCAGTCCCGACGCCGTTGCCCATGCCGAGAATCCCCTGGTCCGAGTGTCGACCCGTTGACCGTGTGTCGCCATACAAGAGGGCGCTCGAGGGCGAGCGAGTTAGGGGGTTCCTCGATGTCGATGGAACCCTAAATAGAAAGTATCGTCGGTGCGAGATATATGTGGCCGTCGGTGTCGAACACTACATCCACGTCTCACAAGGGACGCCGACATCTAGCGTCCCGCGGCAACATTTCTCAGAGTCGATGGCGGTCGAACACCTATGCGAATTTGTCTTGCATCCTCAGCGATGATGATTAAAATCCAAGTGTTGAAACTTGAAACACCCAAACCGACTCAAGTCGGTTTGGTTGTTGTAAGTTTCAAAACTTGGCTTTAATCCAAATCGCGGAGGCTGCCAGACAAATTCGCCAAGGTGTTCGACCGTCATCGGCCCCCGGAACTATTGTTCTGGGATGCCTGGTGCCGGCGTCACTTGTGGGACGTGGATCTAGTGTTCAACGCTGAGCGCCACATGTATCTCACACCGAGGATACTTGCTATTTAGGGTTCCATCATCGCTGAGGAACCCCCTAACCCGCTCGTCTTGTTGTAAATGTGCAGTTTTTTCGTCACTGCGAGGGTCTAGTGTTTGACGAGCTCTGCCCCTACATTTGTGGGTGAGTACAAATGACATCTCCTCCTCCCTCCTTCATTTTCTCTGTTCTGGTCTCTATGCTGATGAAACTTCCTAGTTATAGGTGGCTTCAATCATCAGTATGCGTGACCACTATGTGTCTCCCGTTTGAAAGGGTTACATCTATAAATATGCATGCATTTGCATATTTATAGATGTGATTCTTTCGAATTGTCCAATGTTATCCATGGATAGCCCTACTATGTGTAGATTGGGTTCGTTTTCCCATATGCTCTCTCTAGATCCGACGCAGAATTTTGTCAGTGCATCCTTGTTGCTCTTCGGGTACACATGCTCTCTTCTTATTGCAGAGACGTGTATCAGGAGAATAGCGGGGAGGTGCTGCCGAAATTTTGCATCGGATCCGGACCAAAGCATGGGAAAACGAACCCAATCTACACATACTCGGGTGGGCTTAGGACCAATATTTACCTATTAGCGTCTAGGTTGCATGGACGTAATAAAAGTGACAAACTCCCTTAATTGATGAATATATACATGCTGATTTATATACATATATTTTTTATGTGTCCAGTAGCTAGGAAAGATGAGTGATCATGCGTGGATGTCCACTCGTCACACTAGTCAGAAAGACATGACCATTGAATGGTTAACAAAAACCAAGGGGTTTCTGTGAGCTGCATTTGCAAATGGCCAGAGGACAACCTAGTGCCCCTGTGCCGGGTGCTACAATTGGCACAAGAGGATAGAGGATGGAATGGGCAAACACCTGAAAAAGAGGGGTTCTATGCCAGATTATACGGTGTGGACATTTCATGGCGACTCTGCCCAACGTGCCAGAGCTGAGGTGCTTCGTCATCGCACCGACGAGCATGGTACCGGGATGCAAGACATGGTGCAAGACTTTGATGATGCTCGGGACTTGGACGATGAGATGGAGGAATCTGCAAAGGCCTTCAATGAAATGTTGGAGTCTTCAAAACGTCCTCTCCACAAGCACACTGAGCTTTGTCAGCTGGATGCCATCTCACAAATAATGGCTCTGAAGGCTCAGTTCAACTTGGGCAGAGAATGCTACGACGCGATGATGACAGTATTTGGATGGTTTCTACCCAAATGCCATGCAATACCTGCAAACCTGTACTAGTCAGACAAAATCCTCCGTGCTCTTAAGATGCCCTATGAGAAGATACACGCATGTGAGAATGGATGTGCCTTATTTAGGCTTTAGTATGCGGACTGTCGGTGGAAAACGACACCTATGGGATCACAAGAATCCCTACTACGGTTGCGTGGCGCTGGGTCATGAGGAGAGCAGGATCAGCAGTCAGTACGAGCACGCAGGTCGTTTACCTAGGTTTGGGCCGCAGCGATGCGTAACACCCTAGTCCTGCTTTGGTGTGTGTATTTGTGTTCTTGGGGTTCTTGAACTAGCTATAATGAGCGTAACTTGCCCAAAAGTCCGAATCCTTCTCCTGGATACCTTGGGCCTCCTTTTATAGGCAAGGGAATCGCCACAGTGGCACATAGGAGGTGGCATTGGGGTACTGTGGTTAAGCCTATCGCTAGCTATTACGGGTCAAGGTGCATTTAATGCGCCCCTGACGTGCCCCCTCCACTTTACCGCCGCCTCGCTTTGCTCCGACACGTGCCTGGGCCAGCAAGGCGGTCAGCGCCATGTAGGCTGGCAGGCTGCTGAGGTGGCGCGGTGGCGGAGCCTTCACAAAGATTTGCATGCCACCACGTAGGCGTGCACTGAGTTGGCCGAGAAGCCTTGTGCCGACACGCAGGTGCCTGCCCAGCTGGTGGGCTGGCAGCTGCATGGGAGCGATGGCAGAAGCTTGGCGGGTGCGGGCCTGGCTGTGGCCTCGCGGATGTCCCTGGCAAGGGCCTTGCCGGGGCCCCGGAAAGGGTCTTGCTGCGGCGTTGTGGTCGTCCCAGACAAGGATCTTGCCGGGGCGGGGGGTCTTGTGGGTTTCCTCGGCAAGGATCTCGCCAAGGTTCGTCGTCTTCTACTCTTATGATTTGAAGTGTTCTTGTCTTCACAAAGATCTGCATGGCACCATGGAGGCGCCTCCCGAGCCCATGTCCCAACGTGGTTGGTGACGCTGGAGAAACTGGGGCCCAAGGGTGGCGCGTCTTGCTGGCATCAGGTAGGCTGCCCCAGCACAGGCCTTGCCGGGGCCTTGGGGGCTGCCCCAGCATGGGTCTTGTCGGGGGAAACCACCTCACCTTGTTGCTCTTCACGCCTCTGTCTTGGCGTCGCTTTGATTCTGTGTTGTGGCTCTGATTTCCTGTCTCCGCCCTGCTTAAGTGTGGCCGTCCGCGCGGCTCTGACTGCCCGTGCACAAATAAGGGGTACAAAGAGCGCCCCTACTTTGGTACACCGACACGAACTTGAACTATTGTCCTATTTGCATGTCATCGAGGTATGTTGTAGTGGACAACGGTATGGGTGAGAAGATGCAGACCAAAATCCCCGTTAATGTCCTTCGGTATATGCCAATCGTACTAAGACTTCAATGTCTTTTCATGGTCGAAGATACGGCAAGACAGATGGCATGGCACAAAACGAGAAAAGAACCCAACTAGATGCATATGGCGAGCTGATGATGGTGCACACATCGCTCGGTGAAGCGTGGAAGCGCTTTGATGCATTACATGACAACAAAGCGGCAGATCCAAGGCATCCTCGAGTTGCCATCAGCATAGATGGGTTCAGTGTGTTTGGTCTGACGGTATCCCAATACAGTTGTTGGCCCGTATTTGTCATTCCACTCAATCTCCCCCCTGAAAGGATTATGCAAAGAAAGAACATTTTCTCGACATTGATAATTCTAGGGCCCAACTATCCGGGGAAGAATATGAATGTGTACATGCATCCGCTGAAGGACGAATTGCAAGAAGCCTAGGATAACGGGTTCAAGACATACGACACCTTTAGCAAAAGAACTTCCCAATACGTGTCTGGTACATGTACTCGACGCACGACTTGCCGGTGTATGCGCTATTCATTGGCTGGTATGTGCATGGAAAGTTCCCGTGCCCCACATGCAAGGGAGCTCTTCAGTTTCGTTGGCTTCAGGACTATCACAAGTTTTCTTACTTCAACTTTCATAGACCGTTCCTGCATCCTCGCCATAAGTTCAGGAAATACAAGCAGAACTTCATCAAGGGTAGAGTTGTCAAAAACTCCGCACCACCTCCGTTGATAGGCGAAGAGATCTTGGATCAGTTAAACACTCTCGAGCCAGATCCAGAGCGTCCAGGGTATTTCAAGGGCTATAATTCGCAACACGTCGGGACTCACAAGACATGCTTGTGGGATTTGCCTTACTTCAAAGACCTCCTTTGCCCACACAACATCGACGTGATGTACATTGAGAAGAATATCGCCGAGGCACTTTTTGGTAAATTGTTCGACATAGATGGGAAGTCAAAGGATAATCCTAAGGCAAGAGTTGATCAGGAGGCGCTATGTCATGGACCGTTACAAAACATGCAACCACCAAAAGGAAAGAAGAACTGGACAAAGCCAAAGGCATGGTTCAATCTTGGAAGGCCAGCTATGAGGGAAATTATCTTGTGTGTGCAAATACATTTGATGTTCCCCGATGGGTATGTAGCGAATCTAAATAGGGGTGCGAGTCTTGAAAAATTGAAGATATTTGGTCTGAAGAGTCATGATTGGCATATATGGATTGAGAGGGTAATGCTGGTGATGTTGTGTGCCTTCATCCCTGAGGATGAATGGCTAGTACTGGCAAAGTTGAGCTATTTCTTCCGTGTTCATTGTGCGAAAGAACTATCGCCTGACCTGGTAGAATAAATGGAAGAGTTGGTGCCGGAGTTGATCTGCAAGTTTGAGAAGATATTTCTGCCGGGCTTCTTTAATCCAATGTAGCACTTGATTTGGGGGGGGGCATGCAAAATTGTTGGTGCTACACAACTTAGAGGATGCATAAGACACTTCGAGCAAAATGTAAAAATAAACGTAGAATTGAAGCATCGATGGCCGAGGCATTCATTATTGAGGAGGCGGCAAACTTCGTGACAGCACACTACGAAGCCAAAAATCATCATTTGAATAATCAGAAGCCTCGGTACAATGCTGGCGACCCTAAAAAGGGTGGATCCAACCTCAACCTATTCAAAGGGGATCTCGGACCAGCCGGTGCTTATAATTCCTTAACATTGGATGTCGAAGAATGTGCGGACCATTTCATTGTATATCTTCAACAACCTAATAAAAGTGTGGCCATACATCAAGTAAGTTCTCAGTACATTGTTTTGCAACTTCTAATTCCTTTGAACTGCTCTTATTCCCGGATAAATTTGATACAGTCGATACAACGCCAAATTATCTTTTGGAGCGGTGATCCAAAAGGATTCCATCGAAGAGTATGAGCTTCTGGCAAAGTATGGAGGCGGCTATCCTGGTTTCATCTCTTGGTTCAAACAAACGGTAATTTCCATTAGACCATTTCATTTCTTCGTCTAATTTGTGGCTAATGCAACAATCCCTTTCGTATTAAACTTGTAGGCTAATTCAGAGTTTATTGATGCCAAATTGAGACAAGTCGCTAATGGTTTTGACTTTAAGGTCCGTTCATTTGACAAATACGACATCAACGGGTATCGCTTTCGTACCTATGGCAAAGAGCTATATATGGCCGACCGGAAGTCTACAAATGGTTGTCTCTGCTATCGGCGAAGGAGATATCGCGTATTATGGAAGAGTTGAAGCAATTTATGAACTTGAATTCTATGGTGCAAACCTACCAAACGTCGTAGTCTTCAAATGTTATTCGTTCCAACCGAAGGAGATTAGAAGGACTCATGAACATATAGGGCTAGTGCAAATCAAACAAAGCACCCATTTGGATGTGCCCGATGTCTATACTATGGCTCAACAGGCAACCCAAGTTTTCTATCTACCGTGGGCCTGTCAATGTGATCCAAATCTCAATGGTTGGGATGTCGTTTATGAAATGCCGCCATGTGTTAGACCACCTCCCCCCAATGAATAGGATTATGAATCTCACATTAACCTAGACACATATTGTCGGTGGGAAATGACACCTATGGGATCACAAGAATCTCTACTATGGTTGCGGGGCACTGGGTCGTGAGAAGAGCGGGATCAGCAGTCAGTATGAGCACGCGGGTCGTTTACCCAGGTTCGGGCCGCAAGGATGCGTAACACCCTATTCCTGCTTTGATGTGTATATCAGTCTTGTTGGAGTTCTTGAGCTAGCTACAACAAGCATAACTTGCCCAAGGGTCCGAATCCTCCTCCTGGATGCCTCGGGCCTCCTTTTATAGGCAAGGGGATCGTCACAGTTGCACACAGGAGGTGGCATCGGGGTACTGTGTTTAAGCCTATCGCTGTCATTACGGGACAAGACGCATTTAATGCACCTCTGACGTGTCCCCTTCCCTTTACGGCCGCTTCGCCCTGCCTTGACACGTGCCTGGGCCAGCGAGGTGGTCAGCGCCATGTAGGCTGGCAGGCTGCTGAGGTGGCGCGATGGTAGGGCCTTCACGACGATTTGCATGCCAGCACATAGGCATGCGCTGAGTTGGTCGAGAAGCCTCACGCCGACACGCAGGCGCCTGCCCAGCTGGTGGGCTGGCAGCTGCATGGAAGCGGTGGTAGAAGCTTGGCGGGTGCGGGCCTGGCTATGGTCTCGCGGACGTCCTCGGCAAGGGCCTTGCCGGGGCCCCGGCAAGGGTCTTGCCATGGCGTTGCGGTCGCCCCGGCAAGGGTCTTGTCGGGGGTCTTGTGGGTTTCCTCGGCAAGGTTCTCGCCGAGGTTTGTCGTCTTCTACTCCTCTGATTTGAAGTGTTCCTTGTCTGCACAAAGATCTGCATGCCACCATGGAGGCGCCTCCCAAGCCTATGTCCCAATGTGGTTGGCGGTGTTGGAAAAATTGGGGCTCAAGGGTGGTGCGCTTCGCTGGTGTCGGGTAGGCTGCCCCAGCAAGGCCCTTGCCAGGGCCGTGGAGGCCGCCCTGGCAAGGGTCTTGCCGGGGGAAACCACTTCGCCTTCTTGCTCTTTATGCTTCTGTCTTGGCGTTGCTTTGGCCGTCTTGCGGCTTTGATTCTGTGTCTCTGCCCTGCTTAAGTGTGGTCGTGGGCGCGGCTCTAACTGCCCATGCAATAATAAGGGCAACAAAGGAGCGCCCCTACTTTGGTACATTGACACATATGAAGGAGAATTCTTGCAAGAAACACTTCTTTCCAAAAAACGTTTCAAGAACCTCTCTACTTCACCACAGAACATTAAAGTAGACAACGACAATGAACCCGACTTCATCCTCAGCCAGAACAAGAAAAACCTAAACTATAAGAGATTACTGCTGCGGATGACCTGTCAATTCTTGACCAATTACGTAGAGGTGCCCTTCCACATGATTATGCATTTATTAATGATGATGACGAGCACGATTACTGATAGTGATGATTATGATGATGATGCATTTATTGATCTCGAAGCATTTATTGAACCCGACAATCCAGATTATTATTAGGTATTCAATTTTTTATGTTGTGCTTGATTTATATAGTTCCTTGTATGATTGTATGATTTATATAGTTACTTGTATAATTTTCTTACTTTGTATGATTGTTCGTTACACATAGTGCCATGGTCTTAATATCCGTCCCCGTAAGCCCTCGCCCGCTTTATGATTCAGATGTGGTAAATTCTCTTTTATAACTATTTGTTGCATTTCGCATTTATGACAATTATGGCCATCAAGTTGACATAGAGATATTTTAATCTAGGAGGTATGTGAACCAGAATTTGCAACCAACCCTCTTGTCGAGAAGTTAAATTTAGTTTAAAAAGAAAAGGAGTATTTGAAAGAAAAAATTAAAAGAATTGAAGAAGAGAATATGAAATTGGAGTTGTATGTTACCGATGTGGTCGATGATCACAAGATGAAGATGAATGCAACGCGCTTGAAGATGGATGCAATGCACTTGAAGATTAAGAAGATTAGAAAATATGTCATTGATAATGAGGCTTGGTATCATTATGTTGTTGGATCAATTGTTACCGTAGTTGCGATCCTTATCGCATTTGTTGTGAGAGGGTAAGTTTTCTCTAGTGTTTTGCTTAACAAATGCATACTTAGCTTAGTTTCCTCCTAAATGGCATAATTACCTAAGTTAGACAAAAAATGAGCTATACTTAGCTTCTGCAGTTCATTTATGACATACTTAGCATACTTATGTCAAAATAGCATGATAATCTTTGTTACCTCCAAAATGATATAGACTTAGGTTATTTTCCTCGAAAATGACATAATAACCTTACTAAGATCCAAAATGACCTATTTACCTAGCTTAGCTCTAAAATGACCAACACTTAGCATTTTTTCCTGGCTTAGCAATAAAATGGCACTTTGACCTACCTTAGTTATAAGAAGAAGAAGATAAAGAAGAGGAGAGGAGAAAAATAAAGAGAAGAAAAAAATGTTCTTCTTCTTCTTCTTCTTCTACTTAGTCTTCTTCTTCTTCTAACTTTCTTCTTTCCCAATTTGCAGATTTGCTTTAGATGAGGAAGCTTGCGTTGATGTAGTCTACTCTTCTCTTTATGGTTCCTTCTTGTTTTGATTTTGTAGGATGAACAATGTGAAACTTGCTACCTATATATGTATGTATGGATGAAACCATTGTATGCTTGTTGTTGGATATGTTGGCTAGCTATATATATTGCATATGGACTTCTGATTTGCTATGTATATGTGTTGGATGATCATATCCATATGGCAGGGATATGATTTGGTATGTATATGTGTTGGTATGCTTGTCGAAAATATTTTAATATGTGTGTGTGTGTGTATATATACATGTGAAATTCTGTGAAATTGAATGAATTTAAGAAAAAACTGAAAAAGCAGGGGCTATACAGGATCTTTGCGTCTACTGGTAGACGGCAAAGAGCTTTGTCATCAGCAAGCAGATGGCAAATATGCCACGTGTCAGCTACCTATGCAACATAGGGGCAATGGGTTGGCTATTTGGTTGCTTTTCCATATGCTGGTAGACGACAAAGACCGTTGCATCTTTGCCGTCCGCCAGCGGACAGCAAAGTAGCCAAATAGGCCAGCCCCCAGGTGCTGCCACGTGGCCTGCAATGCTGCTGGCAGACGACAAAGATGCATAGGTCTTTGTCATCCGCTGGTAGATGGCAAAGATGCAAAGGTCTTTGCTGTCTGCCAATGGACGGCAAATCACGCTGATAACCCCTTAATGGACCTAAGCTGACACGTGTGCCGTTCATGCCTTTGCCGTCTGCTGGCAGACGTCAAAGACCTTTGCATCTTTGCCGTCCGCTAGTAGAGGGCAAAGGTCCCTTTGCAATAGCCTGTTCAGCCGGATGTTTTGCCATTTGCTGGCTGATGGTAAAGGCCTTTGCCGTCTGCCAGCCATGCCTTTGCCTTCAGCCATGGCAGACAGCAAAGTTCTGACTCCTGTAGTGATGACATAATGTAGACAGTAAAACATCAATCAATATGACGAGACACAATCATTTTATCTGTAGTGGAAATAATACATTACATGTGCTGTCCCCTTCTGTCACTGGGATATGGAAAGCCACTAGATTAGAACCCACTATAGAGCACCACTCCCTCTAAAGAAAAACCCATCTAACCTGGACAATGAAGATAGATAAATCGGAGAGCATGCAAAGCTTTTTAATTATACAGAAAGAAAACCTCAAAAGATCAAGTTGAATTTAGTGAACAATCTGATCATAATGTGACAATTCATCATATTCCATGAATTACATCAAATTGATCCCGATCATGGGAGGCACCTCACATGCACTTGGTATTGAAGATCAGAGAGAGAGAGACACACACACACACACACACACACAGAGAGAGAGAGAGAGAGAGAGAGAAAGAGATAGGGAGAGAGAGAGAGAACCATCTCGCTACTGCTATGGACCATAATATCCTGATGGAACTAATCACACATGGTCATGGAAGCAACAAGGTTGACAAAGAAGCCTTTGGTTGTCAGCCCGATACGTCCATTTTGCATGATGTTTAACTACTATTATTTATAGTGTTTTTATCAATATTTGTCTTCATGAAGTGTTTCTAATGTCTTTTCTCTCTTATTATAAAAGATCTACATGAGGAGGGAAATTGCCGGCAGCTAGAATTCTAGAGCTAAAAAGAGCTACAGCGGGGATAGCAATTCTCCAAAGGTACAAAAGAACTAAAAATTTAAGTAGATTTATTTTGGAAATAATAAAAAATAATTGAAGAAGAAACACATCGAGGGGCCCCACCAGTGAGCCACAAGCTTAGGTAGCGCGCCCCCTGTGAGCTTGTGGGCCCACCAGTAGGTCTCCGTGTCCCATGTTCCCCTATATGAAGCCAATTTCCCTAGAAAAAATGAGAAGAAGACTTGGACGAAGCACCGCTGTCTCAAGGGGGAAATCGAAGCCATCGACATCACCAACGGTCCTATCATCATGGGAGGACTCATCTCCACCAACATCTTTATCAGGACCTTCTCATCTCAAACCCTAGTTCATCTCCTATATTCAACCTTTGCCTCACAACCTCAGATTGGTACATGTGGGTTGCTAGTAGTGTTGATTACGTCTTGTTGTTGATGCTAGTTGGTTTATTTGGTGGAAGATTATATTTTCAGAGCCTTAATCATATATTATACTCCTCTGATCTTGTACATGAATATGATTTGTGAGTAGTTACGCTCTATGATTATATTGACAAAGGCTTCACTATTGAAGATTTCCAAGATCGGAGTACCCCTCCTCTTCCTATTAGTGAACCAACCACTGATCTTCTGCATCTTAAGCTTCGCAAACTACTTGAGGAATCTGAAGCCACAACACCGACAGAGAAACCTACCGAAGTCAATGTGCTATCTCGTGTTCCTCATGTGGCTGCCCCCAATATGCCCTGGTCTTCTCAGCCCCAAGTTGTTATCCCTGAAGAAAATCTTCTGCTGTTGAAGATGAAGCCGATCCAGTCACTTCTGAAGACGAAGTCACCTCGAACAGTTTTTCTGGAGATGCCACCGAGTGAACCAAGTTCTGCAATTTTTGCACTCATGTTATTCGTCACATTTTTGACACTAGCTAATAAAAGGGGGGAGAGTTACACCGAGTCTCGATAGATTTTCTTTTTGTGTTTCTTCGGTTTGGTTTCATGCAAGTTTGAAACTTCTAGTCTAAACTTATATGCTCTAAGTCGTAAAACTTTTGTGATGTAGTACTAATAACCCTGCCTGCTGCACTATTTCTTTTGAAGCATTTGTTTTGCAGGTTGAATTATTATCGGAAGTTATGAATGATTGCACTACAATCTCGATGGTTTATATAACATTAGTGCGAATCATTGACTCGAATGATTGAAATTTCCTCTATATACTTCACTATTTGCACGGCAATTAATCTCATATCTTTATCCCCGCATACATTTAGGGGGAGTCTATTTCATCATCGATCAAAGTAACACTTATTCACTCTCGCTGGAATTATTTATCACTTATCTATCTTCACTATGATTATTATCTGTTTTGCCAACAACCGTCCAAAAAGGGGGAGATTGTTGGTGCAATAATTTGCCTTCTTATGTTTAGGAGTTTGTTGACATAAACAGTATGGGACTTATGTGGTTGCTAGTGCACATAGAGTAACAGGTCCCCGGAAACAAGAGGAGTTTGATTCAAATGACGAAGATAATCCCCTGCATAGGAGTGAAGGTTATCACCGAAGATTATGAAACAAGAGTGACCCTCAAAAATTGCTGACATGAAGAAATTGGTTCGATGCCTATCCAAAGGAAGTGATTGCGTCTGAGAAGATTGAATACGAAGTGAAGACGTAACATTTATTGCGTTGTTTATCTTCTCTTTTTAGAGTCGCAGGACCACCGTACTATTAAGAGGGGTGTAGCATTCAAAACTTTGATTCTCCTATGCTAAACCCAAATCCTATGGAAGTTGTGAGTGAGATCTCTTTGTGTTCTGAGCAAATACTTTCCAGCAGGAGACTGTGATCTTTTTCGCTAGGAGAGATTTGTCTCTGACCGAGGAGTTAGCATTACTTGTTCCTCAAGTAATGTTTTCGTTGCTCCAAAATCCTACCATTGTGAACGTGTCGGTTGGCCATTGGCTGGACCGCGTGTTCAAAATGGTTATTTTCCACCATGGAATGTTGCGGCTATAAATAGCCACCCCGCACTGGCGTTGTCCTGTGGCTGCTCCGTTTGATTGTGAGAAGATTTTTGAGCAACCCCCTCTCCTGAGTGATTTGAGTTTAATATCCACCAAGAGAAAACCCCATAGCCAAAAACTTAGATAGTGGTTCAGCTGTCACATCCTAGTTAGCCATGCATTAGAGTGTTGCATCATGTTTACTCTTTCATCAGAAACTTGAAATGGGGATCTGTGAAACCCTCAGAATCTTTTTGAAAATGATCCAAATAAAAATTTCTCCAAAAGGATCCAAGAAAATGCTCATGATGCCCTCTGAAAATATTGGACAGAGATAAAAATCAAACCAATATTTTTAGTGGCTCATGGACATTTATTTTGGGCATTTGGAATTAATGCATAATTATTTGCATTGGAAATATATTATTATATATATTAATATATGTCCAAATATTATGCCATTTATAAAGGAGCTCTGGAATAATATATATAGCTCCTGCAAAAATTGGCATAAGTTAAATAAATGATTTAATATATTATTTAAATCAAAACAAATGTCAGAAATTAGAAAAACAGAAAATAATTAACAGGAGGAGCTTACCTGGGCTCCTCCACTGTGCGGCCCAGCCAGCTGGCCGGCCCAGCCAGCAGCCGGCCCAGCCCACCTCCCTCCTCTGTCGTCTTCGTCCCGACAGAGGGAGGGGAGTGTGGCCGGCGCGCGCGCGCGCCACCGCGCCACGCCACCTCTCTCCCTGCCTGCCTGCCCTCCCTCTCCTCGCCTCGATGCCCTGGACGACGCCACGCCTCCCCCCTGCTCTCTCTCACTCTCCCCCGGCTCTCCCCTCCTCTCCCTCGCTCTCTCTCTCACACGGCCGAACACCACCGTCGCCGCCGTTCGCCACAGCAGCCGTCTCCGGCCACCCCTCGCTCCCCCGACTAGCTCAGAAGCTCCGCCACGACCCCCTCTTCCTCCCCACCGCTCCACAGCTCCCCGGAAGCCCTGCATCGCCGCCACGTCGCCGTTCCCCTCTTCGGGCTCCGACCATCGTCGCCGTCGAATTCGCCGTCTCCAGCGCGTCCCCGAGCCCGCTAACCATCCCTGCAGCTCCGCGGTGAGCCCCCGGATCGTTTCCCCCTTCTCCCCTGGTCTCTTTCGACCTCTAGGCCCTAGCCCCACCTTGGCCGAGAGCTCCACGCCGCCGGCGATGTCGCCGTCGTGGCCACGGTCACCGTAGCACCCAACCGAGCGCACTATCGTGCTCCCCACCTCACCAGGAGCACGCAGCGCGCACTAACGCCTCCCCAAACCCCCTGCAACGTCGATTCCGACCGCACCCGAACTCCGGCAGCCGCAGCCGAGCTCGCCGCCGTCGACTCCGGCCACCCCAGGGCCAGCCACGGCCACCGTCCGACGCGCCGTCGAGCTAGCTATCCAACGCACCTAGCCGCACGCCGTTTGGAGCACCACAGAGGAAACCCGAGGCCCCTGCACGCCGCGGACCTCGCCGGCGACTAACCGCCGGCGGGTTTGACCTGTCCGACCTGAGGTTTGACCCCCCCAGGGTCACTGACGCGTGGGCCCTGTCGGACAGGTGGTTAGTTAGTACTAATTACCGTTAGTCAACCCCCCCCCTGACACTGACTAGTGGGCCCCAGCGCCACTAATTAGTAATTAGGATTAAATTAACCCTGTTTAACCCCCCTGTCACTGACGTGTGGGCCCCACACGTCAGGTTTGACTTCAGCCAGCCGCAGTTGACCACTGACGTCATGCTGACGTCATGCTGGCGCAATAATTATAATTTCTGGATTTAATTTAAATCAGGAAATTCCAGAATATTATTTAAACTTCAAAAATTCATAACTTTTATTCTGTAACTCCAAATTGGACAAATTATATATGAAAAATGATCAGAAAAATCCAATCTATCCATCTGTACTATTTTCATGCATGATCAAACAAGTTAAATTGATGTTTCAAGCAGAACAAGGAAAAGCACTTTAAAGAGCCATGTTTGAGTTTGAAATTTGAATCTTTGATTCAAATTTGTTCAAACCCCTCTGGTTTTAGTTGCATTAGCCCAACACACTCATATTGCCATGTTTCATGCATGCATCATATTGTTGCACATTGTTTGGTGATGCTTGTGTATCGATGTCCTTTGCGACAGGTTCTGCCTCCGAGGAGTACCGTGATTACCCTAACGAAGAACCGTATCAGTGCATCGAACCATCAGGCAAGCAACCAACCATTTGATCATATCGATACAATCCCATGTTCTCGCTCCTGCTCTCTTTTACTGCATTAAGACAACGCGTTTCAAACTGCTGTGTGCCACGGTAGTTGAACCCATTTCCTCTGCATGACCTGTCATTGCCACAGTAACTAGATGAAACCCACTAGCATGTGTAGGAGTTGATTGAGCCATATGTATGTGTTGTTCCTACCTTGCTATGCCTGCTATGCTTAGAGTCGTGTCAGGTCTGGTTCATCTGGGTGATGGGCTAGAGTGAAATGATTATGTCGGTAATGAGAGTGGTGTGGTGAACACGATTTGGTAAAGGTATCGATGAGAGGCCATGTAGGAGTACATGGTGGGTTGTTTCATTGAAGCCGACCTTAAGCACTGAGATCTGTATATGTGATTTAAGATACAGCTACTACCATGCATTGGGCCCTGAAATATGACCCCGCTCGACTTCTTATTCACCCTAGCTCTCTGTCCAGGAGTTGCAAGTAGTTTCTGGTGTTTGTAGCCTACTGGAGGCCGTGGACAGCGCTGACCGTAGGGGTGGGCTGTGATGCGGTAGGTACGTGGCCGGGTGTACCGAATACCCGTTAGGTATCTCGGGAACCCTGTTCACATCGTTCGGGGCCGTATGGGAAACCTCGGCCGGACTCCCTGCGGATGGAACCTGAATAGGCGATAAACCTGGACTAGAGGCTTAGGTGTTTAGGTAGGTCGTGGTCTACACCCACGTCGGCTTTCGCTTGAAGTCTGCCGAGCACATGTCGTGTGCAGACGCTAAGTGGTGGAAACATGTATGAAGAAGTACACCCCTGCAGGGTTAACATGATCTATTCGAATAGCCGCGTCCGCGGTAAAGGACTACTTGGTTGCCTATACAGTTCATAGACAAGTAAATGGAAACTACTAAAAGCCTCAAGATAAGTGTGAGTGCCGAGGATGGCTCTTCCGTAGGAAGACGGAGGTGGATCCTCGGTAGTGTATTGAAGTGGTGAGTAGTGGACTCGTGTGCGCAAAACCATTTCAAGTTGGAGTATCGTAGGATAGCCTAGCCAAGAGTCAAAGCTGGCTTGCTGCAATAACTCCACCAACCCTTCTTGATACTATGCATGTATGTAGGATCTGATGTAAGTCTTGCTGAGTACCTTTGTACTCATGTTGCTATAATCTACATTTTTACAGAAGACGCTGCAACCCCTTCTGATGGGTTCTATGTAGACGTTGACATCAACGAGTAGGCTAAAGACCCAGGTGGTGACCCTGAGCTTGTGAAGGACCACGTAGTATAGCTAGGCTTTCCAAGCCTCTTTTATTTTACTAGTTGTCTGTACTCAGACAAGTTACTTCCGCTGCTGGTTTGTATGACTGTATGACTTGTATGTTGGGTCGTGAGACCCGTACCTTTGTGTATGTTATGTATGGCTCCCTGAGCCTTAAATAAAGTACTTGTGTCGTAGAGTCATGTTGTGATGCTTCGTTGTATTTGCACATATCGAGCATATTGTGTGTATGATTGAAATGCTTGGTATGTGTGGGATCTGACTATCTAGTTGTTTATCTTTAGTAGCCTCTCTTACCGGGAAATGTCTCCTAGTGTTACCGCTGAGCCATGGTAGCTTGCTACTGCTCTGGAACACTTAGGCTGGCCGGCATGTGTCCTTCTTCGTTCCTGTGTCTGTCCCTTCGGGGAAATGTCACGCTTTGAGTACCGGAGTCCTGTTAGCCCGCTACAGCCCGGTTTACCGGAGTCCTGCTAGCCCAGTGCTACAGCCCGGACCCACTTGCTGATGACCGACACGTTCGAAGCTGGGTCATGGATGCCTGTCCCTGTAAGTCTGTGCCACTTTGGGTTTACGACTAGTCATGTCAGCCCGGGCTCCTTATCATATGGATGCTAGCGACACTATCATATACGTGAGCCAAAAGGCGCAAACGGTCCCGGGAAAAGGTAAGGCGACACCCGTGGGGATACCGTGCGTGAGGCCGCAAAGTGATATGAGGTGTTACCGGCTAGATCGATGTGACATCGAGTCGGGGTCCTGACAGCGTTGGCATCAGAGCCGGACTGCCTGTAGGTTCTCCAAGCCAAACTGGTCGATGTTGAGTCTAGAAATTCTTTAGTTATATGTAGGGGAATTGTTTGTGGGTTGGAACGTAAGGCTCTTTTTACTCCTTATACCTTATGACTTTCTGATCTGAGTCAGTCCATTCTTCCACCGGGGGTTAAGGAATTAGGATCTGTTCTCTCTATCAGGATCACGAGTTACTAATCAGTAGTACCTTATAAGTTTGATGGTTACAAGCCTAGTTCAGTTCTACTACCACATTATGTTGTTAGAATGGATTCAGAATTTTGATATGATGATGTTGAGTGTGTACGAAATCCTTTGTCAAATGTCTCAAATCCTTCTTGAGCATTTACAGCTGTTATGCTGCCGAAATTTTGCTAGAAGTTCTAATGCCTTTGCATTATGATTGTGCTTCCAGATGGCCACTCGCGACCTCAATCAAGTGGTTCGCCTGACTCGATGTCTAGATGTACCCGGCCATACTGCCAAGTTGGTCAGGGTAATGACTGAGGCTGGATACCGCTGGTATCCTGAGTACACGGTCGAAGAGCAATTCCGGGACTTCAATCAAAGCCAGTATCTCTGCACTGTCAGGATATTTCCATCTTATCCTGGATCCACCGAGCCTCTTCACTGCTCCTATGGACTCGGGGTTACTATTGAGATGGCTGTGCAGGACGCCGCCTACTCTATGATGACCATTATGCGAGTCAGATCTGGTCTATTTCGGGACTCTGATTTCCGGTATATGCCAGGATCACTTCCGGGAGCACAAGGGTATCTCCAGGCTATCTATGCTGACCCCACTCAGGAGGATTCACGGACTCGCACCACTGCTGAGATGCTCGAGGATAAGGACCGTGAAAATCGGGCCTTAAGGTTAGAGCTCTTCAATACCCGTGCTGACCACTGGGCCACTTTGACTCGGTTCGCACCGGCGGTGCAAGCTGGATATTCGGATATGCGCGATCTCTATCCTGTGAGATCTGCTCTGCCGGACGTGATGGTTTGGCGTGATGTAGGAGGCATCACCCCACCTCGCGGTCCCCGCAGGCCACCGTTTGTTGGTCCAAGGCCTCATCCTAGCCCCTATGGTCCACAAGCTCCGCGAGACCGTCTGTTTCCGGATGATCATGTTGAACTTCCAGGCTATGGAGGCGACTTCTACGAGGACTACTACGGATCGGTCTGAGTTAGTGGTAGTATCACTAGTTCGCACTAGCTGTGTCTTCTATCGTCCCGCGTGACTCGTGGGATATGACCTAGTTTGTACTCTTTCCGGAGGGGTAGAAAAATAATGTATAGGAGCTTGGAATGCCTCCGATGAGATGTAATCCTCTTTTCACCGTAATAGTACTTTGTTTGGTCTTGTACTAAACCCTGTATGGTGTGTATGACGATGGAATAAAGAAGCAGTTACTGTATCTACCATGTCATACGGATGATCATCTTGCATTCCGAGTTATTCCTTACATTATGTATCCTATGTCGGAATTTTATCATCCTGACTAAATCATTGTCTTGTTTACCTAGGATGGTCAACACGCGCACTAACCCTGCTCCTCAAGAGCAGGCCGAAGGCAGTGAAGTCAGGGATGCAAATCTGCCTCATCCTCCTTCACTAGCCGAGGTTATGATGGAAGCTGAGAGAAACAAGCGGGAGACCAACCGTTTGTTGGAGCGTATTGAACAGAATACAGCACACCATCAGAGGGCTAACGTGGTGTCACTCAGTGATTTTATCAAATTGCATCCACCCACGTTCCACCACTCCGTCGAGCCTCTCGACGCTGATGACTGGCTTCGCAGTATCTCTCACAAACTGCGTTCCGCGCTGGTAGCGGAGGCTGACAAGGTCACCTTTGCTGCATATCATCTTGAAGGCCCCGCCAGTCTATGGTGGGAGAATTATGGAGCTATGCGCCCAGCGGGCCATGTCACTACTTGGGCTGAGTTCAGCGAGGCTTTCCGTGAACATCACATTCCGGAGGGTCTCATGGACCGTAAACGTGAAGAATTTTGCAGTTTCACCCAAGGCCGACTTTCTGTGGATGCCTATAGCAGGGAGTTTGGTAATCTCGCCCGATATGCAACTGAGGAAGTGTCTACTGACGCCAAGAAGCAAGCAAGGTTCCGTAAGGGCCTTAGTCCCGAGCTTCGCCGCGATCTCCGTCTGCATGAGTGCACATCTTTTCAGAAACTTGTCAACAAAGCCATCAGTGCTGAAACTGGTCAGACTGACTATGACGCAACACGCAAGCATGGCCGTGACATGGGTTCCTCATCCGGTGCTGGTCCTCAGAAGCGCCGCGTGTGGGTGCCCAACACCGCCCTGCCACCCAGGTTCACACCGAGGCCATCTTTCCAGGCGCCTCGCCCCGTTCAACAGTCTGCTCCAGCCAAGCCCTATGGGGGTCCAACCAATAATGCTCCTCCACGTACCAGTTCCGTGACTTGTTTCAAATGTGGGGAATCTGGTCACTATATGCGTGAGTGTCCCCAGACCAACCCCAACCAATCTGCTAAAGCTGTTGGCCGTGGCAAGCCGACAGGAAAAATATTCCACGCCAAGCCGGTCACCGCTTCACGTGGCCATGTCAACTGTATCTCTGCCGAAGAAGCTCAAGAGGATCCCAACGTCGTTCTCGGTACGCTTCTTGTTAATTGCCACCCGGCATCTGTTCTTTTCGATACAGGAGCCTCTCATTCTTTTATATCCGAAAATTATGCTCGTTTGCATAACGTTGCATTCTGTGACATGCCATCCACTATGGAAATTTCTACTCCCGGGTCTAGATGGCAGACCTCTAGGGTAAGTTTTGGAAATGAAATCCAAGTCGACAGACTTGTTTTCCTTGCATCTTTGATAGCCCTTAAATCTTCAGATATTAATATCATTTTGGGTATGGACTGGATGTCAGCTCATCAAGCCAAAATTGATTGCTTCTCTAGGACTGTTCAACTCACCCATCCTTCGGGGAAGATAGTCAATGTCTTGACCCGAATAGCCAAGCGACAATTATATTCTCTTAACGCCAGCCCTCTGCCAGACCTTGAGGACGTGCCGGTAGTCTGTGACTTCCCGGATGTCTTCCCAGAGGAATTGCCAGGTGTTCCACCTGACAGGGATGTTGAGTTCGTAATCGACCTCATCCCCGGAACCGTTCCGATTGCTAGAAGACCTTATAAGATGGCACCACTAGAACTAGCCGAGCTTAAGAAACAACTCGATGAATCCTTGAAAAAGGGTTTCATCCGACCTAGCTCATCTCCGTGGGCTTGCCCCGTCCTATTCGTTAAGAAGAAGGATGGTACGGACCGGATGGTTGTAGATTACCGACCTGTCAATTTGGTCACAATCAAGAACAAATATCCACTTCCCAGGATCAACGACCTGTACGATCAGCTCGCTGGATCCTCAGTCTTCTCCAAGATGGATTTGAGGTTGGGCTACCATCAAATAAAAATCAGAAACGGGGACATTCCTAAAACGGCCTTTGTTACTCGTTATGGCCAATACGAGTACACCGTCATGTCCTTCGGTTTAACCAACGCTCCAGCCACCTTTTCTCGGTTAATGAACTCAATCTTCATGGAGTATTTGGATAAATTCGTCGTAGTTTATCTCGATGATATACTCATCTACTCCAAGAACGAGGAAGAACATGCCGAACATTTAAGGCTAGTGTTGAAGAAACTTCGAGAGCATCGCCTTTATGCCAAATTTTCTAAATGTGAATTCTGGTTGTCAGAAGTGACCTATCTGGGTCATGTAATATCTGGTAAAGGTATTGCTGTTAACCCTGAGCGAGTTCAAGCCGTCCTTAATTGGACTCCACCTGAATCGGTCAAGCAAGTTCGGAGTTTTCTAGGCTTAGCGAGCTATTGTCGTCGCTTTGTCGAGAACTTCTCCAAAGTTGCTAAACCTCTAACCGAACTCCTCAAGAAAGATAAAAAGTTCGAATGGACTCCACAATGTGAGCACAGCTTTCAGGAACTGAAAAGACGCCTGACCTCTGCTCCCGTGCTGGTACCGCCAGACTTCTCCAAGGACTTTGTTATCTACTGCGACGCCTCGCGACAAGGACTAGGTTGCATTCTTATGCAAGATCGACACGTAATTGCTTACGCTTCACGGCAATTGCACCCACATGAGGAGAATTATCCTACTCATGATCTAGAGCTTGCAGCCGTAGTCTATGCACTTAAGACCTGGCGACATTACCTCCTCGGTAATCGTTGCGAAATATTCACTGATCACCAAAGTCTGAAGTACATTTTCACCCAACCGGATTTGAATCTCAGGCAGAGACGTTGGGTTGAATTGATCACAGACTTCGACTTAGGAATAACCTACACCCCAGGGAAAGCCAACGTCATGGCTGATGCGCTAAGTCGTAAATCTTATTGTAACAACCTGATGTTACAACAAAGTCAACCGCTTCTCCATGAGGAATTTCGGAAGCTTAACCTTCACATTGTTCCTCAAGGTTTTCTTTCCACCTTGGTAGCAAAACCTACTCTTACGGATCAAATCATCGCTGCCCAAAAGCGAGATAAGGGAATATCTAAAATCAAAGAGAACATTGCTAGCGGAGGTGCTAGTTGTTTCTCCACAAATGATCATGGTGTTGTGTACTTTGAGAACCGTCTAGTGGTTCCCAAGAACCAGCATCTACGGCAGTTGATCCTTAAGGAGGCTCATGAATCTCCTCTCACCATTCATCCCGGTAGTACTAAGATGTATCAGGACCTACGCCAGAGGTTCTGGTGGACTAGGATGAAAAGAGAAATTGCTCAGTATATTGCTAATTGCGACGTCTGTCGTCGTGTAAAAGCAGAGCATCAACGGCCTGCTGGCACCCTTCAACCCTTAGCTATTCCTGAATGGAAATGGGATAAAATTGGTATGGATTTCATTACCGGTTTTCCCAGGACCAAGAGAGGGAATAATGCTATTTTCGTCGTGGTCGATCGTCTTTCCAAAGTAGCCCATTTCTTACCTGTTCGTGAGAGTATAACCGCTAGTCAGCTGGCAGACTTATACATCTCCCGAATAGTGTCCCTCCATGGTGTTCCTTTGGAAATTAACTCGGATCGAGGAAGTCTTTTCACCTCTCGATTTTGGGAAAGTTTCCAAAATGCTATGGGAACTCGTCTCTCCTTTAGCACCGCCTTCCACCCTCAGTCAAGTGGTCAAGTGGAACGCGTCAACCAGATTCTAGAAGACATGCTTCGAGCCTCTGTTATCTCATTCGGAATGGACTGGGAGAAGTGCCTTCCATTTGCCGAATTCGCTTACAACAACAGCTATCAATCTAGCTTGGGTAAAGCCCCTTTTGAAGTTCTCTATGGACGACGATGTCGAACACCCCTTAACTGGTCGGAGACCGGGGAAAGACAATTCTTTGGCCCGGATATGATTCAGGAAGCAGAAGAACAAGTTCGTATCGTTCGTGAAAAGTTGAAAACAGCCCAATCTCGTCAAAAGAGTCAATATGACCGAAAACATAAGGCTATGACTTTCGAGGTTGACGAGAAGGCTTATCTTCGGGTCACCCCTCTGAAGGGAACCCATCGTTTCGGTATCAAAGGCAAATTGGCTCCTTGTTACATTGGACCTTTTCGCATTCTTGCCAAACGAGGAGAAGTTGCCTACCAGTTGGAACTACCTCCGCACCTCTCCAGAGTTCACGATGTCTTCCACGTTTCTCAACTCAGGCGTTGCTTCTCGGATCCTATCCGTGAAGTGGACCACGAAACGCTTGATCTCCAAGATAATCTTACATATCGAGAGTACCCCATTCGTATCCTCGATCAGGCCGAACGTACCACGCGACGTCATAATATCAAGTTTCTCAAGGTTCAATGGTCGCACCATTCTGAGGATGAAGCAACTTGGGAAAGGGAGGATCGTCTTCGACTCGAGTATCCCGCCTTCTTCCCGGAGGAACCCAAATCTCGGGACGAGATTCTTTTGAGTGGGGGTGAGTTGTCACATCCTAGTTAGCCATGCATTAGAGTGTTGCATCATGTTTACTCTTTCATCAGAAACTTGAAATGGGGATCTGTGAAACCCTCAGAATCTTTTTGAAAATGATCCAAATAAAAATTTCTCCAAAAAGGTCCAAGAAAATGCTCATGTTGCTCTCTGAAAATATTGGACAGAGATAAAAATCAAACCAATATTTTTAAGAGTTCACAGGTATTTATTTTGGGCATTTGGAATTAATGCATAATTATTTGCATTGGAAATATATTATTATATATATTAATATATGTCCAAATATTATGCCATTTATAAAGGAGCTCTGGAATAATATATATAGCTCCTGCAAAAATTGGCATAAGTTAAATAAATGATTTAATATATTATTTAAATCAAAACAAATGTCAGAAATTAGAAAAACAGAAAATAATTAACAGGAGGAGCTTACCTGGGCTCCTCCACTGTGCGGCCCAGCCAGCTGGCCGGCCCAGCCAGCAGCCGGCCCAGCCCACCTCCCTCCTCTGTCGTCTTCGTCCCGACAGAGGGAGGGGAGTGTGGCCGGCG
The DNA here is from genome assembly GCF_018294505.1 of Triticum aestivum. Classification (NCBI taxonomy): domain Eukaryota; kingdom Viridiplantae; phylum Streptophyta; class Magnoliopsida; order Poales; family Poaceae; genus Triticum; species Triticum aestivum. The sequence continues at coordinate 220,974,251 of NC_057795.1, forward strand.
CGCGCGCGCGCCACCGCGCCACGCCACCTCTCTCCCTGCCTGCCTGCCCTCCCCTCCTCGCCTCGATGCCCTGGACGACGCCACGCCTCCCCCCTGCTCTCTCTCACTCTCCCCCGGCTCTCCCCTCCTCTCCCTCGCTCTCTCTCTCACACGGCCGAACACCACCGTCGCCGCCGTTCGCCACAGCAGCCGTCTCCGGCCACCCCTCGCTCCCCCGACTAGCTCAGAAGCTCCGCCACGACCCCCTCTTCCTCCCCACCGCTCCACAGCTCCCCGGAAGCCCTGCATCGCCGCCACGTCGCCGTTCCCCTCTTCGGGCTCCGACCATCGTCGCCGTCGAATTCGCCGTCTCCAGCGCGTCCCCGAGCCCGCTAACCATCCCTGCAGCTCCGCGGTGAGCCCCCGGATCGTTTCCCCCTTCTCCCCTGGTCTCTTTCGACCTCTAGGCCCTAGCCCCACCTTGGCCGAGAGCTCCACGCCGCCGGCGATGTCGCCGTCGTGGCCACGGTCACCGTAGCACCCAACCGAGCGCACTATCGTGCTCCCCACCTCACCAGGAGCACGCAGCGCGCACTAACGCCTCCCCAAACCCCCTGCAACGTCGATTCCGACCGCACCCGAACTCCGGCAGCCGCAGCCGAGCTCGCCGCCGTCGACTCCGGCCACCCCAGGGCCAGCCACGGCCACCGTCCGACGCGCCGTCGAGCTAGCTATCCAACGCACCTAGCCGCACGCCGTTTGGAGCACCACAGAGGAAACCCGAGGCCCCTGCACGCCGCGGACCTCGCCGGCGACTAACCGCCGGCGGGTTTGACCTGTCCGACCTGAGGTTTGACCCCCCCAGGGTCACTGACGCGTGGGCCCTGTCGGACAGGTGGTTAGTTAGTACTAATTACCGTTAGTCAACCCCCCCCTGACACTGACTAGTGGGCCCCAGCGCCACTAATTAGTAATTAGGATTAAATTAACCCTGTTTAACCCCCCCTGTCACTGACGTGTGGGCCCCACACGTCAGGTTTGACTTCAGCCAGCCGCAGTTGACCACTGACGTCATGCTGACGTCATGCTGGCGCAATAATTATAATTTCTGGATTTAATTTAAATCAGGAAATTCCAGAATATTATTTAAACTTCAAAAATTCATAACTTTTATTCTGTAACTCCAAATTGGACAAATTATATATGAAAAATGATCAGAAAAATCCAATCTATCCATCTGTACTATTTTCATGCATGATCAAACAAGTTAAATTGATGTTTCAAGCAGAACAAGGAAAAGCACTTTAAAGAGCCATGTTTGAGTTTGAAATTTGAATCTTTGATTCAAATTTGTTCAAACCCCTCTGGTTTTAGTTGCATTAGCCCAACACACTCATATTGCCATGTTTCATGCATGCATCATATTGTTGCACATTGTTTGGTGATGCTTGTGTATCGATGTCCTTTGCGACAGGTTCTGCCTCCGAGGAGTACCGTGATTACCCTAACGAAGAACCGTATCAGTGCATCGAACCATCAGGCAAGCAACCAACCATTTGATCATATCGATACAATCCCATGTTCTCGCTCCTGCTCTCTTTTACTGCATTAAGACAACGCGTTTCAAACTGCTGTGTGCTACGGTAGTTGAACCCATTTCCTCTGCATGACCTGTCATTGCCACAGTAACTAGATGAAACCCACTAGCATGTGTAGGAGTTGATTGAGCCATATGTATGTGTTGTTCCTACCTTGCTATGCCTGCTATGCTTAGAGTCGTGTCAGGTCTGGTTCATCTGGGTGATGGGCTAGAGTGAAATGATTATGTCGGTAATGAGAGTGGTGTGGTGAACACGATTTGGTAAAGGTATCGATGAGAGGCCATGTAGGAGTACATGGTGGGTTGTTTCATTGAAGCCGACCTTAAGCACTGAGATCTGTATATGTGATTTAAGATACAGCTACTACCATGCATTGGGCCCTGAAATATGACCCCGCTCGACTTCTTATTCACCCTAGCTCTCTGTCCAGGAGTTGCAAGTAGTTTCTGGTGTTTGTAGCCTACTGGAGGCCGTGGACAGCGCTGACCGTAGGGGTGGGCTGTGATGCGGTAGGTACGTGGCCGGGTGTACCGAATACCCGTTAGGTATCTCGGGAACCCTGTTCACATCGTTCGGGGCCGTATGGGAAACCTCGGCCGGACTCCCTGCGGATGGAACCTGAATAGGCGATAAACCTGGACTAGAGGCTTAGGTGTTTAGGTAGGTCGTGGTCTACACCCACGTCGGCTTTCGCTTGAAGTCTGCCGAGCACATGTCGTGTGCAGACGCTAAGTGGTGGAAACATGTATGAAGAAGTACACCCCTGCAGGGTTAACATGATCTATTCGAATAGCCGCGTCCGCGGTAAAGGACTACTTGGTTGCCTATACAGTTCATAGACAAGTAAATGGAAACTACTAAAAGCCTCAAGATAAGTGTGAGTGCCGAGGATGGCTCTTCCGTAGGAAGACGGAGGTGGATCCTCGGTAGTGTATTGAAGTGGTGAGTAGTGGACTCGTGTGCGCAAAACCATTTCAAGTTGGAGTATCGTAGGATAGCCTAGCCAAGAGTCAAAGCTGGCTTGCTGCAATAACTCCACCAACCCTTCTTGATACTATGCATGTATGTAGGATCTGATGTAAGTCTTGCTGAGTACCTTTGTACTCATGTTGCTATAATCTACATTTTTACAGAAGACGCTGCAACCCCTTCTGATGGGTTCTATGTAGACGTTGACATCAACGAGTAGGCTAAAGACCCAGGTGGTGACCCTGAGCTTGTGAAGGACCACGTAGTATAGCTAGGCTTTCCAAGCCTCTTTTATTTTACTAGTTGTCTGTACTCAGACAAGTTACTTCCGCTGCTGGTTTGTATGACTGTATGACTTGTATGTTGGGTCGTGAGACCCGTACCTTTGTGTATGTTATGTATGGCTCCCTGAGCCTTAAATAAAGTACTTGTGTCGTAGAGTCATGTTGTGATGCTTCGTTGTATTTGCACATATCGAGCATATTGTGTGTATGATTGAAATGCTTGGTATGTGTGGGATCTGACTATCTAGTTGTTTATCTTTAGTAGCCTCTCTTACCGGGAAATGTCTCCTAGTGTTACCGCTGAGCCATGGTAGCTTGCTACTGCTCTGGAACACTTAGGCTGGCCGGCATGTGTCCTTCTTCGTTCCTGTGTCTGTCCCTTCGGGGAAATGTCACGCTTTGAGTACCGGAGTCCTGTTAGCCCGCTACAGCCCGGTTTACCGGAGTCCTGCTAGCCCAGTGCTACAGCCCGGACCCACTTGCTGATGACCGACACGTTCGAAGCTGGGTCATGGATGCCTGTCCCTGTAAGTCTGTGCCACTTTGGGTTTACAACTAGTCATGTCAGCCCGGGCTCTTTATCATATGGATGCTAGCGACACTATCATATACGTGAGCCAAAAGGCGCAAACGGTCCCGGGCAAAGGTAAGGCGACACCCGTGGGAGCACCGTGCGTGAGGCCACAAAGTGATATGAAGTGTTACCGGCTAGATCGATGTGACATCGAGTCGGGGTCCTGACATCAGCATCACTCGAATCTAGGTCCAGTATACTCCTCTTGTTACTCTTGAGAGCTGCAAACTCTATAGATGGTTAGGTGCCAATTTCTTCAAAGACCAAGAGTAATTGTGGTTCTCGAAGAAGAAGTCTGTAAAGGTTCGGAGATCACCTCAAGTATCTACCACGAGTGATCGGCATAGGCGGACGAACCAATTGTCAAGGAGAATAGGGTGAAGAGAATTTATCTTCTGTGTTAAATCAGAACTCCTCCAACCAGACGTAGTCCTTGTGCAGAAGGGCGAACTGGTCGAACAAATCCCTTGTCGCCATCGAGCATCACAGGTTACCTCGGCTTCTCCTCTTCACATTTGAACTGTTTCTATCATGTGATTTGTCTCAATGCATGCTTCTAGTTTCCATTCGTTAGTTTATATTCGCTCAATGTACACTATTTACATTCGCTCCGCTGCTGGGTTATGAGAGTTTTGATTTTTCCAAGGAAAAATTTAAACTCCCATTCACCCCCTCTGGTAGACATACTTCGTTCCTACAATTCGTATCAGAGTAAGGTACTCCTTGACTCTGCTCATTTTGGTATAACCACCTTGGAGTTTAAGTATGTCTTCAGTGAGCTACAAGTCGCACCTCAAGATACCCATCTTTGGTGCGACGGACTATCCCTTCTGGAAGGAGAAGATGAAGATGCGTCTTTGATCTATTGATGACAATATGTGGAACATGGTGCACAATGGATACATGATTGAAGTGCCTCAAGTACCCACTGACTGCGAGAAGAAAGTCGTTTAGATGGACGCTCAAGCGAAAGATGAAATTGGTGGGCATCTCTCTTGTGCTCAATTTCTTCGCTATCGTCAGTGTGAAACTGCAAAGGAATTGTTGGACATTCTCGAAAAGATAGTTGAGGGTGTTTCAACTCAGAAGAAACTCGCATTGGTACTCTTCGGGCGAAGTTCAACCGGCTCAATCGAATAGGAAATGAAAGCTGCCAACAAACTTTCGATCATCTGAGTGACATTGCAAAAGAGGTGCAAGGTCTCAGTGCCAAAGACATCACTGATCATGAGGTTGTAAAGAAACTGCTCCAATATTTTGACAGCTCATTCGACACACTAGTTCTGATGATAAGGGAACTAGATGATTTCAAAGTTCTCGACTCTGCTGATATCATGGAAAGGCTAAACACCCACGAGGAACAAGAAGAATTGAAGAGAGATCTCTATGAATCAAGTCACCACAAAGGTCATGCTCTCAAGGCTGTAGCTGATTCTTCCTCAGAAGGAAATGCCGAAGAAGATTCAGATGACCCATAAAGGATCAGCAAAAATCTCATATTAATCATTAAAAGATTCCAGTGTCTTCACAGGAAAAACTAGTTCCAAAAGAAAGTGTCCTACAACTCTGGTTGTTCAAAATCTTCATCAAAGCCTACTGGAGATTACCTCCTTCAAGTGCAAAAAGCCATGTCATTTCATTTTGGACTGCCCTCTCTGGGAAGCTAAAGTCCATGCCAGTGGAAGATATGATTCAGGAAACTACCAAGGCAAATGCAAGAGCAAAAACTACGACTCCGATGATGAGAAGAAAACGAAGAAGTTCTTCAAGAAGAGCTCTGCCTCAAAGTCTTCGTCAAGATATTCCTCAAGGAATCCCTCCAATTCCTCCTCCAACCACAAAGAATACCTCTCGCAAGGCCAATGCATACATCGGCAAGGAGATGGACTCCGATGAAGAAGAGTCATCTGACTCCAAAGAAGTTGATGAATCTGATGAGGATTCTGACTCCGGCATGGCTGGTATAGCATGTGCCTTCACCCCTGGATCATACTTCTTCAGGAATCATTCAAGCGACGATGAATCTCCTGCATACTGCTTCATGGACAAAGCTTCTAAAGAAAAGGTATACTCCAAACATCACAAGATTCACTCAAGTGATCAATATACTCCGGATGAGGATGGCCATGCTAAACAGATCAAAATTGCAAATGTACAACAAAACTCTCTTGAGAAAATTGAGAAAACCCTCAGGAAATCTGAAGGGTTGTTGGTTGAGGAAATGGAGAAAAACCAGTCATCCACAGAAGAGCATTACGCTCTCATGTCACGATCGAAAGAACTGTCAAATCGTCATGATTTTTTGTCGGCCGACCATGAGAGATTGACTTAAGGATACTTGAAAAGGAAATAGGAACTCGAGTCGCTGAGAGAGGCTCATGATGACTTGATCGGAGAAAATTCACATCTCACCCAACAACTCAAAGAGAACCCTGAAGTGTTTGTACCACCTTTCTTAAAGTGCCCTGAACACAGTAATGCTGAATCAAATTTTGAATCTTCTGTGAATGCTAACTTCTCTGTCGAGGAAAATGGTTCTGTGTCTAATGAAAATGCTAGGTTGAAGGATCTTATCCGGACAGGAATGTTCAAGTCTCTCAAAGGGCATCAAACCCTTTGTTATGTTCTGAAGAAATCCGTTCTTCACAAAATCCTAGGAAAGAAGGTATCGACTTCAAAAAGAAACTGAATGAAAAGGGGTCCTACTGGGAACTTAATCAATATCCTCTGTCAGATATCGAGTTCCGGCAAAACCCTTAAGGTTCGAACTCTGGGGTGCGCACAAAGATCTTCTCCGTACCAATCCACGCCCCAAAACCTCGCCGCGATTCTAAGCTAGCACGATGAGCAACACAAGGGACACGAGGTTTATACTGGTTCGGCCACCGTTGTGGTGTAATACCCTAATCCAGTGTATGGTGTGGTGGATTGCCTCTGGGGCTGATGATGAACAGTACAGTGGAAGAACAGCCTCGCGAGGGGTGTTCTTGTGGTGGTGTGCTTGGAGAGGAATTGCTCCGTCTGTGTCGGCTCTAGGTGAGATCCAGATGCCGTCTACTTTTGTGGCTATATCTATATATAGATGCCCTAGTCCTCTTCCCAAATATTGAGTGGGAAGGGAGCCAACAATGGCCATTTTGAAGGGGGGCAGCTAGTACAAGCTGTCCTGACTAAAGTTGGTCTTCGACTGCCAAAGGCACTGGTGATGACGCTGTCTTGGGCTCCACCCTGATCTCTGTCCTGCCGCTCTGCTGGTCTTGGTCTCATTGTACCGATATGGAAACCTTTGCCTGATGCCTCGATACTCCGCGCCTGCGTTTGCCCCCTTTGCACCAAAGAGGAAACAAGTACACTGCGCAGGCTGGCACCCGCCTGGTCTTGATCGTCATGGCTTGCGTCACGAGCACCTCGCGAGGTACTCCTTGCCTTGATCTCTCCGCCTCCTCGCGAGCCCGCCTGGTGAGGCCGCCCCTGAGGGAGCCTTGTGTCATCTGCCCCGTGAGGCTTGGCCCCTCGCGAGGGTCTTGGGCTTAGGTTGATGAAGACGGGCCGTATTGGGCCACTGCTTGAGCCACGCCGCAGGCCGCAGGCAGGCAAGTCTAGGGACCCCCGTTCCAGAACACTGACAGTAGCCCCTGGGCCCAAGGCGCGCTCGGACTTGGCTTAGCAGCGAAGCCAAATGGAAAGTGCGGAGCGCCGTGGGCCCCAATAGCCTGCGGCCTTGGTCGCCGCGTGGCGGTTGATTGGACGTAGGCGTCTCTGCTTCCCCATGCTACCTCGGTAACTGCCCGATTTGATGAGTCCCTGCTGCATGCAAAAAGAGTCATGATTTCCTGTGATCGTGGAGGCCGATGGTTGGCCTCCTCTGGACTATTAGTACGGAGAGGCGTGAGCCCCTGTTGTCCATCTCTTCTTGCTCCACTTGCTTCTTCTTCATTGCTCCTCCTGCGTCTTGCCGCCAATGGCACCGATCCGCCGGTTCTCATCCGAAGAGAAAGGAAAGGCACCCCGGGAGGTCCCCGACCTGCTCCCGCTGAAGAAGCGTCCGGTCCCTGACCGTCGTGACGAGGTTGCAAGGCCGGAGATGTCGAGGCCTTGGTACGAGCGCCCGCTTCCTGGGTTTCCGCTACCCCTGTACTCCTGGGCCGAGGGCCTCGGAGAAAGGGATGGTGAGCGACACCGCCCGCGTTGCTAGCGAGGCCGATGAGCCTTGGAGGTGCGCACCGTTGCTCCTGGAGTCCACGCCGCGGACTCCTCTCGCGAGCTCGTGCTCCATGTTGTGATGCCTCCAAGCTCCTGGATCCACTTTACTCCATTATCCACCTTCGAGATGCCGCCGAGGGGGCCTCTCGAGCTTTGGCTGCAGCACGCCGACTGCGGTACCCCGGCGACCGGAGCGGAAGTTGAAGTCGTCGCTCCAGGCAAGGTCTACATGATCCGAGGCTGGGGCGAGATCACCCGGGTCTGCCAAACAGGGGGTGCCCTCGTGATTCATTTCGAATACGATGGCGCCTCCTTGATGCTCTTCAAGGTCTTCGATACAGAAGGCCGCCGGCTGGAGTGCTGCCCCAGAGGGGGTAGCCAGGACATCGATGTGGAAAGGGCTAGGACTACCACTCGCTTCCCCAATGGCTCCTCTGGCAGCAGTGGCGATGCTTGGGAGTCCAGCGACTCTCCCGAGCTCTTCGCGACTCCGAAGACTAGCGACGACAGCTACACGCCCCCAAGCTCACGTCGTGCCCGGAGCAAGGCTGCTGTGTCAGGCCGCCGGCGTGGCTGATCTGGATGGGGTTGGCGTCGGCCACCTGTGGCCCACTGTTGATGATGGCGCCAGCCGCAGAGGCACCCGTAGTTAGGGCTCCTTAGGATTCGCACCTTTTGTTTCCTGCGAGGAATTGAGAAAACACCCCGTGGGGGCATCTAAAGGGTCCGCAATGTCTTTTGTTGATATTATCCTTATTATGAAACGATGCAAATGCATGTCCTGTTCTGGCTCGGCTCCTCCTTTCTAACCTCGCGACGACTTGGTGCTCTATGCTAATAGGTCTCGGTCCCCAGGCAGGCTTCAGCCGTCGCTGGTATGCCAGGTCGCGATGCCGTGGACATGGCCAGGAGGTGAGCGGCCCGAGGTCCAGTAAGAGCCCCTGAGATGCGATGCTCAGGAGGTCCCCTTTAGCGCTCAAGCAGCCGCTGAAAGGTGAGAACGGAAGGCAACATCACCGTCACAGAGCCGCATTAAGTGGAGGTTTTGTGTCGCGTCAATCAGCTATTCCAGGGGGGAGACTTATCTCGAGAGCATGGGGTTGTTCATTCGCGAGGCGTCGGTCTTGCGTGTCTACAGCAGGGATGTAGCTGGGTTAGGCCTTCGCGAGCTTCCACTCTCTTCCCCGCACTCTCATTCGTGCTCTACATCCTCAGGTCCCGTCCTTCGAGCGAGCTCAGCCGCCGCTGGTATGCCAGGTCGCGAAGCCGTGGAGAAGGCCAGGGGTGAGGGCTGGAGAGCCAGTAAGAGCTCCTGAGTCGCGATTCTTAGGAGCCCCCCTTTTAACACGCAAGCAGATCCTGCGGGCAAGAGAGAAAGAGATCTCGCAATGCCTCCCGTTTTAGGCCTCATGAAGTCCCTGTAAACCAACACGAGAAAAGAACGGGTTGCCATTATGATTGTCGGCTGGCCATTGGTTGGTCCGAGAGAGTGGTGAGGGCACTGAGGGCCTGGTGAGGTGGCGCTTGCGGGGCTGCCGCGGTCTCGAGCTCGACCACTCAGATTTGCCAATGTTGCAGGGACGGACCCATGCACAAGCGCCGTGCCAGTGTGAGCGGCTCCAAAAGTACGTGTCAATCGGGCAGGCGATTATCATAGGTAGGTTAGGCATGAAAGGCAAATCAGATCAGATAATGCAGGAAGGATACATGCCACTGGGTCAGGTCCAAGCGGCTTAGGGATGATGCAGCCCGAGGGGCGCCCTCAGCAAGGTAAACTAAAGATATACGCAAAAGGGATACATGCCACAGGGATAGACCCACACGACTTGGGGTGGATGCAGCCCTGAGGGCGCTCCCAGCATAAATGAACTCGAAAGATGTCACCTGGTACAGTTGTAGAGGGGGTGTTGGAGTAGTTGAAGGTCTGCGGTGAAGGGACCGACCCTCACGAGCCACCGGAGCCCTGAGCCTCGGGAGGCTCTGGGGGTCCAGGTGGTTCCTCGAGGACCATCTCCATCTCCGCCAGGACTGCATGGTGCCTGGCCTCCTGAGCTGCCAAAATGCTCCGCAAATGACGCTGGTGGGTGGCAGCCGTGTTCGGCAGACTGAAAGGCATGCAAACGTAGTTGTGCGGTGGACCATCGCAGCGTCCCACGCGTGAAGGCCAGAGGCGCTCCTAAGACGCGGCTCGGCTGAGCCCTGGGTAGTCGATGTAGATGCGCAGCCCGCCATCCTCGCCTAGATGGGGAGCTACGCCAGGTAGGCGGCGATCGCCGCGTATGACTCTTGATTCTTGAAGCTCCTGAGTGGCCTTGGTGATGAACTCCTCAGGGTTGGGCCTTCCTTGGCCCATGCCTTCCTGAGGGAAACATGCTGCGAAGCACACCTCCAAGTGGTGCCCGAGCGCCTCCCTCGTGATCTTGGCAAAGTCTGAGGCCCTCCAAAAGAGAGCCCCCGAGCCCTGCCCGAGGAGGGCGCCGGGCGCGCCTTCCTATGCGATGGAGGGAGGCGCCCCTTGCACGGGCACGGATTCTGATGCGACACCTCCGGAGATTCCAACCTCCTGAGGCCTTGAGCTGGGTGATGTCTTCTTCTTCTTGGGAACTGCCTCGGGAGGGTTCTCGCTCCTGTTTTCTGGGTCCTCGATTGATGCAGCTTGGAAGGCGCACTCAAGGGAGCACACCGCATCCTTCTCTTTGTAGGGGACTGTGATGATTCCGCCGCTTCCCAGCATCTTGAAGACATTGTAACCATGGTGAGTTACCGCCATGAACTTGGCCAGGGTCGGATACCCGAGGATGGCATTGTATGGCAGGCGAATGTGGGCAACGTCAAAGTCGATGAGCTCTGTGCGGTAGTCCTTGCGCTGTCCGAAAGTGACAGGGAGGCGAACCTGCCCTATTGGAGTAGTGGAGCCATCAGTAACTCCTGAGAAAGGCTTGGTTGGCTGAAATTGGTCATAGGGCACTTGAAGGTTGTTGAAGGTCTCGACGGACAGAACGTTGAGTCCTACACCACCATCGCTGAGAGTCCTGGTAACTTGCACGTTGCTGATGATTGGGGAACAGAGCATTGGGAGGATATCAGCCGTAGACGCACACTTGAGTTGATCCGCTGAGCTGAAAGTGATGGTGCACGTGGAACACCTGAGAGGGCGCGTGGCCTTGAGCTTGGGGAGGATTGCATTCACCTCGCGAGCAAACTGCTTGAAGATGCGCTGAAAGGCTGGGGCCTGGGCACCGCCCAGGATGCAAGCGATAGCACGTGGCTCCTGGAAGCCCCCAGCCCCCTCGTCCTAGTGGTGGTCGTCATTCCTTCTTGGCGGTGGCGGCAGAGGAGGAAGGCCTGCGTTGCCCTGCGGGCGATCCTCGCGAGGACGGTCACGCCACTCCTGTCAAGGGCTTCGGTCGTCCCATCGTCCTTCACCTCTTCCTCCTCCTTGGCCGTAGCACCGGTCGTTGCGCTCGGGGCATCGACTGATGCGTCCTTCTCGAACGGCTCTGAGCTCCTGGCATTCGTTGGTATTGTGGGTGTAGAGGTTGTGGTAGGCACAGAACCAGTTGCCCTTGGACGACTCTGGCTGGTCCCTGCCACGCTTCGTGTCTGGTTCTGCTGCGAGCACAGCTGCTCCCTTGCGCTTCAGGTCCTTGGCCTTGGCTTTCTTCTCTTCTGGGTCAGCAGCTGGAAGCTCGAGGAGGGAGAGGCGCCCCTTCTCAGCTCTTGCACACTTGGTCGCCAGGTTGAACAGCTCTAGAGATGTGCACAGGTCCTCGTGGATGGAAAGCTCCTCCTTCATCTTGATGTCATGGACGCCGTCAGAGAACGCTGAGATGATGGCCTCCTGAGTCACCTTGGGAATCTTGATGCGAGGACAGTTGAAATGCTGAATGTACTTCTGCAGGGTCTCTCCCGGCTGCTGCTTGATGCGGCGCATGTCACCCACAACCAGAGGGCGGTCGCGAGTGCCCTGGAAGTTGTCAATGAAACGTCTGCGCATCTTGTCCCAAGAGGAGATCAAGCCGGGAGGTAGGTTCAGGAGCCAAGTGCGGGCACCATCCTTGAGCGCCATGGGAAACCAGTTCGCCATGACCTTTTCGTCTCCGTTGGCCACCTCGATGCCCAGCTCATAGAGCTGCAGGAACTCCGTGGGGTCCGCAGTGCTGTCGTAGCGAGGAGGCAGATCCGGCTTGAACTTGCCTTGCCAGGCGATGCTGCATAGCTCGGTGGTGAAGGCGCGGCAACCTGCTGTTGCCACCGGAGCTTTTTGCAGACACGGGGCCTGCTCTTGATGGTTCTCGCGCGCCGCTTCTTGGGCCAGCATGGGGTCTTGACGTGCTGGTGCAGGGATGCGGTCTTGACGTGCCGGAGCAGGGAGCACGCGAGCGCCTTCTTGGGGCCGAGGGATTTCTGGGCAGCTCCTTTCTTGTCGCGCGGGCACTGGACGCGGTGGGTCTCGTCCAGGGGCCATGCACCTTGGAGCCAGGGTGCCTTCTTAGGGAGTAGGTGGCGGACACACCTCCTGAGCTGCATTGCCCATGCAGGACGGCGGGCGAAGCAGCGAGAGGGATGGCGCAGGGGAGCCTCCTGCGGCGCTAACGAGCTCGGTGATGCGAGTGAGAAACTCCTCGTAGAGGTCATCGACGGGGCGGTAGTGCAGGAGCTCACGTGCCAGGGGCAAAGTGGCCTACGTGTCCATGGGAGCGCGACGAGCGTGAGACGATGAACCGACTGGTGTTAGCGACGGAGTGGCGGTGCGGCCTTCCCGCCGCACAGAGGGGTGCAGCGAAGATGCTTGCTGCTTGTTTGCCGACGGGACGATGGCGGTGTTGGCGGCGGGCAACGGAGAACGACGAGGAGGCCCACCGACAGGAGCCATCTGGGCGACGCGGGCAGCGAGAGCAGCCCGATGCTAGGCGCGAACTCGGCGAGCGTCTGCCATTGATGCGATGAAGCGATGGAATGTAGAACAGTAGAAAGAAGATTCCGGCGCACCCCTACCTGGCGCGCGAAATGTCGGATATCAAGTTCCGGCAGAACCCTTAAGGTTCGAACTCTGGGGTTCGCACGAATATCTTCTCCCTATCGATCCACGCCCCAAAACCTCGCTGCGATTCTAAGCTAGCACGATGAACAACACAAGGGACACGAGGTTTATACTGGTTCGGGCCACCATTGTGGTGTAATACCCTAATCCAGTGTGTGGTGTGGTGGATTGCCTCTGGGGCTGATGATGAACAAAACAGTGGAAGAACAGCCTCGCGAGGGGTGTTCTTGTGGTGGTGTGCTTGGAGAGGAATTGCTCCATCTTTCTTGGCTCTAGGTGAGATCCAGATGCCTTCTACTGTGGTGGCTATCTCTATATATAGAGGCCCTGGTCCTCTTCCCAAATATTGAGCGGGAAGGGTGCCAACAATGACCATTTTGAAGGGGGACAACTAGTACAAGCTATCCTACCTAAAGTTGGTCTTCGACTGCCAAAGGCACTGGTGATGACGCCGTCTTGGGATCCACGGTGCTCTCCGTCCTGCCGCTTTGCTGGTCTTGGTCTCGTTGCACCGATATGGAAACCTTTGCCTGATGCCTCGGTACTCCGCACCTGCGCTTGCCCAATTTGCACCAAAGAGGAAACAAGGACACTACGCAGGCTGGCGCCCGCCTGGTCTTGATCGTCATGGCTTGTGTCATGAGCACCTCGCGAGGTACTCCTTGCATTGATCTCTCTGCCTCCTCGTGAGCCTGCCTAGTGAGGCCACCCCTATGGGAGCCTTGTGTCGTCCGCCCCACGAGGCTTGGCCCCTCGCGAGGGTCTTGAGCTTAGGTTGATGAAGACGGGCTGTACGGGGCCACTGCTCGAGCCACGCCGCAGGCCGCAGGCAGGCAAATCTGGGGACCCCCGTTCCCAGAACACCGACATCCTCGCTCTGTGTGGGTGCCTACAAAGAGCAAAAGCTCGGTCTAGCTTTTCTTTCGGGATATGACTCTCCTATCCGTTAATACTCTTATGATGATTCTCTGGACAACTATAAGATATTCAAAAACCAACGTGGTGAAGCTGTTGCTCGCTATGTTGGACCAAATAGCAGGAATTGCCCCCCAAAGAAAGCTATTTGGGTGCCAGGAAAACTATCAAAGCATTTCCTCTTACTACTTTACTAACCACGTAGGAAGAAAGTATGCTCGTTACTTCCCTAAGCAAGTTCGACAGAATGAGTACATGCATATACATCTGGAAATAATTTAAATGCCAATTCTTTTGATTATGCTCGCACTTCCTGAAGTAACAATTATGGTTATCGAAAGAAATCATATCCTGCTCACTCTATTGTTTCAAAGGCACCTGCAAATATGTGGGTGGTTAAGAAAGCCTAATTCTTCTGCAGGACTATGTCTCTGGGTGTACCGAGTGGATATTGGATAATGGATGCAATTGTCATATGACCGGAGACAAGTCATTGTTTATCGACCCCAACTTAACTGATTCATCACTGAAGTATATTACTTTTGGCGATAACAAGAAAGGAAAGGTAATTGGGTTACATAAAATTTCTATTCCAAAGAGAAATCCATTGATGATGTTTTACTTGTCCAGTCTCTTGGATTCATTTTGAAGTCAGTTGGTAAGCTTTGTGATCTAGGCATGCTAGTTCTATTTTCCATATCCAAATGCATCATCTTTATGGCTTCTGACAACTCCTTCGTCTTTGAGGGAATTCCAAAGGGTGATTTATATATTGTGGATTTCTCTAAGGGTCCCTCCGTCCAAGCTTGTTTGCTTGCAAAAGCATCCGAAGGATGGCTATGGCACCAAAGACTTGGTCATGCAGGTATGAGAAATTTGCAGACTCTAGTGAATAAAAATCAACTCCGTGGCATTCTTGATGTAAAATTCGACAAGGATCGTCTCCGTGGTGTGTGTGAGGCTCGTAAATTTGCCAAGAAGCAGCATTCGTCAAAAACTATTGTGACCACAACAATACCTCTGGAAATTCATCATATGGTTTATTCGGACGTCAAAACTATGCATGTTTTAGAGGCATTCATTATGTCTGGTTATTGTTGATGATTCCTCTCATTACACTTGGGTATTCTTTATCAAAGAAAAAACATGCACCCAAAACATCTTTAAAAGATTCGCCAAGAAGGCCCAAAATGACTATGATGTGCGAATTAAGCATGTCAGAAGCGATAATGGTACTGAGTTCAAATATACTCATATCAAATATTTTCTCGACGAAAATGGTATAAATCATGAGTTCTCTACTGCAAACACTCCCCAGCAGAATGGAGTTGTTGAGAGAAAGAACAGAACTCTCATCGAGATGGCGAGAACTACGATCAGTGAGTATATAACTAATATTCGCTTCAGGGATGATGCTATTAACACTGTTTGTCATGTTGTGAATCGTGTTTATCTTCACAAATTCATTAAGAAAACTTCGTATGAGCTTATCACTAGCAAGAAACCAAATGTTCCTTATTTACATATTTTTGGTGCACCCTCCTATATTCGTGATATGAATCATAATTCCAAGTTTGCACCTAAGACACATGATGTTTATTTTCTTGGTTATGGCTCGAACTCGCATACTTATCGTGTCTATAACTCTCACCACGGGAAAGTTATGGAAACAGTAAATGTGCAGTTTGATGAATCTAACGGCTACCAAAAGGAGCACCTGCCTAATGTGATAGATGAACCATAGATTTCGGATGCTATTCAGCAAATGACCATTGGGAGCGTCAGGCCAATTGAAGGAATTGTACCTGAGTCTTCCGTTGATGATGCCCCGATGACTCAAAGCAGAACTCATAAGGCAAATGCCAAAGAAAATGCCACTCCGAACACAAATGGCAACCAGAATGCAAATTCCAATCAAAATGGCAATCCCGATGGAAATGGCGTTACAAATGCTAATCCCAATGCTGATGCTGAGGAAAATGAAAATGATCCTCAAGATGAAAATCCTCACCCACGAGTGGCTAGTCAAGTTGACCCCTCATTAATCCTTGAAGATCTCGAGAATCTAGGTTATCGACCTACAACTCGTTCTCGCACTCCTTTGGCTAACTACTATGGCAGTTTCTCCTTTGTCTCCTTGGCAGAACCTACCAGGTATGAGGAAGACATGAATGATCCCGATTGGATGAATGCCATGCAAGAAGAGTTGGTCCAATTTGAATTGAATGTTGTATGGGAATTGGTTGATAAAACCAAATCCTAAGAAGCACACTATCATCAACACTAAATGGATATTCTAGAATAAGCAAGATGAAAATGGCATTGTTGTGAGAAACAAAGCACGTCTTGCTGCTCAAGGGTATACACATGTAGAAGGTATTGATTTTGGTGAAACATTTCCTCTTGTTTATCGTCTTGAGGTAATTCATATACTTCTCGCTTATGCGCATTACAATAATATCCTGCTTCATCAAATGGATGTGAAAAGTGCTTTCGTTAATGGTGAGATTGATGAGGAAGTATCTGTTAGGCAGCTATCAACATCAAAACCGGCAGATCTCGGGTAGGGGGCCCCAAGTTGTGCGTGTGAGGATCAATGGTAACTATGGAGAAGGGAGACAGTGTTTACCCAGGTTCGGGCCCTCTTAATGGAGGTAAAACCCTACCCCTGCTTGATTATATTCGAGGGTATAGGGGTCACAAGAGTTGATCTACCTCGAGATCGACTCAGCTAACCCTAGATAGCTAGCCTAGCAATGTTGTGATCCTGCCTCCGATCTAACCCTCTTGTGTATATAGACACCGGAGGGGCTTAGGGTTGTACAAAGTCGGTTTTACATAAAGGAATAGTATATACAGACACCTATACTTGTCGTCCACGCATGTGAGAGTCCCCACCGGACACGAGAGATAATCTTCTGTCTTGTATCTTGACGGCCCATCAGTCCAGCCCACATCAATAGACCGGACGCCTGAGGATCCCCTAGTCCAGGACTCCCACAGTAGCACCTGAACCAGTCTTCAATGATGACATATTCAGCATTCAGATTGTCTTTGGCATTGCAAGGTGGGTTCTTTAAAGAGTGCACATCGGCTTTCCTCCGTAAAAGAATTGTATCCTGCTTTTCACAGTAAATACAACCCTTAGCCGCGAAGGAAGGATATATAAAAATTGAGAACGGTGTCTTTTACTGACAACTTTTCCTGACAAAGCGTCAGACTTGACCTTTCGGTATTTCTAACCATTTTCACACCCCGTGTTCCGTGTTTCGAGCCACGCCTCATTGGCACATCCTGTCAAATAGAGATCATGCCCACTTAATATGGGATTGCATATCAATGATATTTCGGTAATCCAACCATTTGCGGCGCATGCCTTCATCGGAAATAGGCAAGATTCAAGGCTCGAGTGGGGGGAAATTGGCATTTTTACTGCCTATAAGAGGAAAATGGACCCCGACTTTCCACCCCATGCCTTCGCATCTCCTGAGCCTTCCAATCTCCCAAGCTCTCTACGCCCGCAAAGTCTCCGCCTTTCTCACCACCACCACCACCTACTCCGACGATGGCCGAAGCTGGCTCGAAAGGCAAGTGGGAGGCCTCCTCCGTGACGGAGAAGGAGATAACAGATGTCCAGAGTGTGGGGTACCTCACCGCCGATATCAAGCACCGGCTTCCCCCTGAAGGTCAAGTCATTCCCACTCCTGAGCCCGACAAATGGGTTGTATTCCTTCCCCACTTCCCTAGAAGGTCGGGTTTTCCACTCCACCTTTTCGTCCGCGGACTCATGTACTACTACGGGCTTTATTTTCATGATCTAGCCCCAAACTCATTCCTGCACATATCGTTGTTCATAGTCATGTGTGAGGCTCTCCTCCGTGTCTGGCCACACTTCGGCCTCTAGCTCAAGGTTTTCAACGTGAAGCCAAAAGTGATCGATGGGCAGCACGCGGACTGCGACGGAGCTATGATTAGCAAGTTGTTGAACACCACATGGCTAAAGGGGGCCTTTGTGGAGACCATGAAGATATGGCAACAGGAGTGGTTCTATATTACCGAGCCGCGCCACACTAATTGGGCGGCCATTCCGGAGTTCAGATCCGAACCCCCCATGAGGCTCACCTCCTGGAACACGAAGGGCCTTGACTGGGGATCCCAGACGGAGGTGCTAGCGCTGCATACGCGCATTACCAACGTGCTGGGGAAGAACGCCGGTCTAACCAACATGGTACAGATCATGCTCTTCCGCCGCATTCTCCCCTGCGAGCGCCGAGCCTCCCCCATGTTGGAATTTAAGCCAGAGGATCCACGGATGCTGCAACACTTCCTCAGCACCACGCACGAGGGAATGTGGAAACTGCTCTTCAAGGCGGAGAACAGCCGCTGGCCCATGGAGACCGAAGACATCAGGCTCAACTTCCCGTATCCAGCCTCTCCAGTAAGTATTCGATATCTCCAAAGACATACCTAGTATATATATTCGATCTATGCCGAACTCATCGAACCATCTTTCATTACAGGGCCGGACCAAGAAGTCGGAGCGGATCAAGTGTCCGGTTCCACTAGCCGAAAACCCAGTCACTCCTCAGTTGAAGGAGATGCTGGTCCCGACGCCTTATCAGCCGCCGGAGAAGAAGGCCAAGAAGAAGAGCAAAGGGCCCAATAACGGGCCCCGCCCCAAAGGCCCTTCGGAAGCTGTGTCCAAAGAGACCGAGCCCGTCTCCTCCAACGAGCAAGACGAGGACGAAGAGGAGGAGGGAGAGGAGGAAGAGGACATGGAGAGCGACTCCACCCTCAAGACGAGGAGGGGAAAGAGGAGAGCCTCCGCGAAACCAGAGGGGGCGACGCCGAAGAAGGGGCGGATGGTCCTCTCCGATAGTTCGGACTCAGAGTCCAAACACAACTCGGAGAGGGTCCAAATGGAGAAGCCCCTGGCCGAAACATAAGTGTTAGAACTTACTTGCATAATTATCGCTTTAATCTACCTGTTTAATGCCCTATTCTTTCATGCTTTTTAGCCATCTGCACGAGATACCGATCCCGTCTTCTTCGACGGGGAACTCTCTAGCCCCTGAGGAGGCGGAGAGTGACGGCCCATCTCGCGCCCTTCCCCCCTGCCATGGAGGTGAAGGAAATATGCCCTAGAGGCAATAATAAAGTTATTATTTATTTCCTTAATTCAGGCTAAATGTTTATTATTCATGCTAGAATTGTATTAACTGGAAGCTTAGTACATGTGTGAATACATAGACAAAACATAGTGTCCCTAGTATGCCTCTACTTGACTAGCTCGTTAATCAAAGATGGTTATGTTTCCTAACCATAGACATGTGTTGTCATTTGATGAACGGGATCACATCATGAGGAGAATGATGTGATGGACATGGCCCATCCGTTAGCTTATCCTTATAATCATTACAGTTTCATTGCTACTGCTCTCTTCATGACTTATACATGTTCCTCAAACTATGAGATTATGCAACTCCCGAATACTGGAGGAACACCTTGTGTGCTATCAAACGTCACAACGTAACTGGGTGATTATAAAGATGCTCTACAGGTGTCTCCGAAGGTGTTTGTTGGGTTGGCATAGATCAACATTAGAATTTGTCACTCCATGTTTCGGAGAGGTATCTCTGGGCCCTCTCGGTAATACTCATCACTATAAGCCTCGCAAGCATTGTGACTAAAGAGTTACTTGTGGGATGAAGTATTACGGAACTAGTAAAGAGACTTGCCGGTAACGAGATTGAACTAGGTATTGAGATACCGATGATCGAATCTCGGGCAAGTAACATACCGATGACAAAGGGAACAACGTATGTTGTTATGCAGTTTGACCGATAAAGATCTTCGAAGAATATGTAGGAACCAATATGAGCATCCAGGTTCCTCTATTGGTTATTGACCGAAGACGTGTCTCGGTCATGTCTGCATAGTTCTCGAACCCGTAGGGTCCGCATGCTTAATGTTCGATGACGATTTGTATTATGAGTTATGTGTTTATATGTACTGAAGGTAGTTCGGAGTCCCGGATGAGATCATGGACATGACGAGGAGTCTCGAAATGGTTGAGATGTAAAGATCGATATATTGGAAGGCTATATTCGGACATCGGAAAGGTCCCGAATGATTCATTTATTTTTTGGAGTACCGGAGAGTTACGAGAATTCGTATTGGGCCTTAATGGGCTATACGGGAAAGGAGAGAAAGGCCTCAAGGGTGGCCGCGCCCCTTCCCCATGGACTGGTCCGACTTGGACTAGGGAAGGGGGTGACCCCTTCCTTCCTTCTCCTTCTCCCTTCCCCTTTTCCTATTCCATGTGGAGGTGGAATCCTACTAGGACTAGGGAGTCCTAATAGGACACCACACATTGGGCTAACCCTATGAGGGCCAGCCTAGTCCTCCCTCCATCCTTTATATACGTGGACAGGGGGCACTGTCGGCATTGTGGGAATAGGGGTCCCCGGACTTGCCTGCCTGCGACCTGCAGCGTGCCTCACCAGCGGCCCAGTACGACCCGTCTTCATCAACAAATGTTCAAGACCCTCGCTAGGGGCCAAGTCTCACGGGGCGGACGATGCAAGGCCTCCTCAGGGGCGGCCTCACCAGGCAGGCTCGCGAGGAGGCGGAGAGATCAAGGCGAGGGGTACCTCGCGAGGTGCTCGTGAAGCAAGCCATGACGATCGAGGCCAGGCGGGCGCCAGCCCGCGCAGTGTCCACATTTCCTCTTTGGTGCAAAGGGGGCCAGCGTAGGCGCGGAGTACTGAGGCATCAAGCAAAGGTTTCCATATTAGTGCAACGAGACCAAGACCAACAGGACGGCAGGATGGAGGTCACCGTGGAGCCCAAGACAGCGTCATCGCCAGTGCCTTTGGCAGTCGAAGACCACCTTTAGTCAGGATAGCTTGTACTAGTTGTCTCCTTCAAAATGGCCGTTGTTGGCTCCCTTTCCGCTCAATATTTGGGAAGAGGACCAGGGCCTCTATATATAGAGATAGCCACCACAGTAGAAAGGGGGATCATCTCATCTAGAGCCAACAGAGATGGATCAGTTCCTCTCCAAGCACACCACCACAAGAACATCCCTCGCGAGGATGTTCTTCCCTTGTACTGTTCATCGTTAGCCCAAGAGGCAATCCACCACACCACACACAGGAGTAGGGTATTACACCACAACGGTGGCCTGAACCTATATAAACCTTGCGTCTCTTTTGTTGTTCATCGTGCTAGCTTAGATTCGCGGCGGGGCTTTGGGGAGTGGATCGGTAGGGAGAAGATCTTCGTGCGCACCCCAGAGTTCGAACCTTAAGGGTTTTGCCGGAACCCGATATCCAACATTTGGCGCGCTAGGTAGGGGTGCGCCGGAATCTTTCTTCCGCTCTTCTGCGTCCCATCGCTTCGTCGCATCTATGGCAGACGCTCGCCGAGCTCGCGCCGAGCGCTGGGCTGCTCTTGCCGCCCGCTTCGCCCAGACGGCTCCCATCGGTGGGCCTCCTTGTCATTCTCCGTCGCCTGCCGCCAACGCCGCCACCAGCCCGACCTGGGAAGGCCGCACCGCCAGTCCGTCGCTGCCTCCAGCTGGTTCGTCGTCTCACACCCGTCGCGCTCCCACGGACGTGTAGGCGGTGTTGCTCCTGGCACATGAGCTCCTGCACTACCGCCCCATCGATGACCTTTATGAGGAGTGGCTCGCTCGCATCACCGAGCTCGTCAGCGCCGCAGGGGGCTCTCCTGCACCGTCCCTCTCGCTGCCTCGCCCTCCGTCCTGCATGGGCGATGCAGCTCAGGGGGTGCCTCTGCCACCTCCTCCTCAAGAACGCGCTCTAGCTACAAGGCGCGCGGCCCCTGGATGTGACCCACCACGTCCAGCGCCCGCGCGACAAGAGAGGAGCTGTCAAGAAATTCCTCGGCCTCAAGAAGATGCACGCGTGCTCCCCGCTCCAGCATGGCAAGACCGCATCCCTGCACCAGCGCGCCAAGACCCCGTGCTTCCCCTGGCAGCAGCGTGCGAGAACCATCAAGAGCAGGCCCCACGTCTGCAAAAAGCTCTGGTGGCAACAACAGGTTGTCGTGCCTTCACCACCGAGCTACACAGCGTCGCCTGGCCAGGCAAGTTCAAGTAGGATCTGCCGCCTAGCTACGACGGCACGGCCGACCCTGCGGAGTTCCTGCAACTCTACGAGCTAGGCATCGAGCCGTCCAACGGGGACGAAAAGTTCATGGCGAACTGGTTTCCCATGGCGCTCAAGGATGGCGCCCACACCTGGCTCCCGAACCTGCCTCCCGGCTCGATCTCCTCCTGGAACGAGATGCGCAGCCATTTCATCGCCAACTTCCAAGGCACTCGCGATTGCCCTCCGGTCATGGGTGACCTATGCCGCATCAAGCAGCAACCTCGAGAGACCCTGCAGAAGTACATCCAACATTTCAACAGTGCTCGCCTCAAGATTCCCAATGTGACTGAAGAGGCCATCAGCTCAGTGTTCTCCGATGGCGTCCGTGATGTCAAGATGAAGGAGGAGCTCTCCATCCACGAGGACCTGTGCACATATCTGGAGCTGTTCAACCTGGCGACCAAGTGCGCAAGAGCTGAGGAGGGACGCCTCTCCCTCCTCGAGCTTCCAGCCACTGACCCAGAAGAGAAGAAGGCCAAGGCCAAGGACATGAAGCATAAAGGAGGAGCCGTACTCGCAGCAGAACCGGACATGAACCATGGAAGGGACCAGCCGGAGTCGTCCAAGGGTAGCCGATTTTATGCCTACCACAACCTCTACACCCACAACACCAACGAATGCCAGGAGCTCAAAGCCGTTCGAGAAGGACGCATCGGTCGATGCCCCGAGCGCAGCGACCAGGGCTACGAGCGAGGAGGAGGAATAGGTGGAGGATGATGGGACGACCGAGGCCCTCGCCAGGAGTGGCATGACCGACCTCCCGAGGATCGCTGGCTGGACCAGCCTCGCTAGGGGGCTTGGAGGGATCAACCTCGCGAGGATCGCCCGTAGGGCAACGCAGCCTTCCTCCTCTGCCGCCACCACCAAGAAGGAATGATGACCACCACCAGGATGAGGGGGCTAGGGGCTTCCAGGAGCCATGTGCTATCACTTGCATCTTGGGCGGAGCCTAGGTCCTAGCTTCCCAGCACATCTTCAAGAATTTGCTCGCGAGGTGAATGTAGTCCTCCCCAAGCTCGAGGCTGCGCGCCCTCTCCGATGGTCCACGTGTGCCATCACTTTCAGCTCAGTGGATCAACTCAAGTGTGCGGCTACGGCTGGCATCCTCCCAATGCTCTGTTCCCCAGTAATCAGCAATGTGCAAGTTACCAGGACCCTCATCGATGGCGGCGCAGGGCTCAACGTTCTGTCCGTCGAGACGTTCAACAACCTTCAATTGCCGTATGACCAACTCGAGCCAACCAAGACTTTCTCAGGAGTTACTGATGGCTCCACTACTCCAATAGGGCAGGGTCGCCTCCCTATCACTTTCGGACAGCGCAAGAACTACCGCACCGAGCTCATCGACTTCTACGTTGCCCACATTCACCTGCCATACAATGCCATCCTTGGGTATCCAGCCCTGGCCAAGTTCATGCGGTGACTCACCATGGCTACAATGTCCTCAAGTTGCCGGGAAGCGGCGGAATCATCACAGTCCCCTGCGAAGAGAAGGATATAGTGTGCTCCCTCGAGGGCGCCTTCCAAGCTGCATCATTCGAGGACCCAGACAACAGGGGCGAGAACCCTCCTGAGGCAGTTCCCAAGAAGAAGAAGACGTCACCCAACTCAAGGCCTCAGGAGGTTGGCATCTCCGGAGGTGTCGCATCAGGATCCGCGCCCTTGCAAGGGGCTCCTCCCTCCATCACATAGGAAGGCGCGCCCGGCACCCTCCTCGGGCAGGGCTCGGGGGCTCTCTTCTGGAGGGTCTCAGACTTTGCCAAGGTCACGAGGGAGGCACTCGGGCAACACTTGTAGGCGTGCTTCGCAGCACGTTTCCCTCATGAAGGCATGGGGCAAGGAAGGCCCAACCCTCAGGAGTTCATCACCAGGACCACTCAGGAGCCACAGGAATCGAGAATCATACGCGGCAATCGCCGTCTGCCCAGCGTAGCTACCCATCCAGGCAAGGATGGCGAGCTGCGCGTCTGCATTGAGTACCTAGGGCTTAGCCGAGTCGCGTCTCAGGAGCGCCTCTGGCCTTCGTGCGTGGGGCGTTGCGAGGGTCCACTGCACAACTACGTTCGCATGCCATTCGGTCTGCCGAACGCGGCTGCCACTCACCAGTGCCACCTGCGGAGCATTCTCGCAGCTCAGGAGGCCAGGCACCACACGGTCCTGGCGGAGATGGAGATGGTCCTCGAGGAACCGCCTGGACCCCCAGAGCCTCCCGAGGGACAAGGCTCCGGTGGCTCGTGAGGGTCGGCCTCATCACCGCGCACCTTCAGCTACTTCAACAAACCCTCTACAAAGGTATCAGGTGACATCTTTCGAGTTCATTTTAGCTAGGAGCGCCCTCAGGGATGCATCATTCCCAGGTCGCGTGGGTCTGTCCCTGCGGCATTATCCCTTTTGCTTATGTCTTTAGCTTACCTTACTGGGGGTGCCCCCCGGGCTGTATCGTCCCCAAGCCGCTCAGGCCTGACCCAGTGGCATGTATCCTGCATGCATTTATCTAAGCTACTTTGCCTTTCATGCTTAACTTGCCTACGATTACCATCTGCCGCCTACCATGGGCCTTTTCTCCCTCATGCAAATCGCTTGCACATTAAAAGGGGGGCTCCTGAGCATCGCGACTCAGGAGCTCTTACTGACTCTCCAGCCCTCACGCACTGGACTTGTCCACGACATCGCGACCTGGCATACCAGCAGCGGCTGAGCTCGGTCGAAGGCTAGGACCTAAGGACATAGAGCATTTGTATCTAACCATCTCGCAGGAACACACAACCACCCAAGGCTCAAGACCAGGCGCAACCCTCCTTGAGGCAGGGCCTTGTGAGTCCCGTGCTGGCTCATGAGTGCCCAGATACACCTCGTCCAGCCCTGCCGTGCAAGCCACGTGTCAGGGCGGGGTTGTCCACGCCCCGGGGGCTCCTCCTGGAGGGCCCCCCCTCCCATGTACAAGTGGAAGCACCATGCTCCGCGCTGGCTGACGACATTGCCGAGGAGTGGCTATGCCCATACACATATGGAAGAGCCATGCTCCGCGCTGGTGATAAACAACTGAGGGCGGCCCACGGCCGTATCAACCTCAGGGAGCCCAGAACTTAGTGTTTGGCGTCATCGCTACACCTCCCCTTGGGAGCGTCACGCGAGGGGGCTAGACACGGGGGCTGCGCCCGGGTCACGCCCGAGCGCACGCCACCCAGCCAGGTCCCTTGGACCTGGTCGTCGCGCACCCCTCCCCGAGCGGAGCCAAGGTATGAAGACCGTTTAAACTTCAAGGGGGACTCCTGAGCATCGCGGCTCAGGAGCCTAACTGGTCATGTAGCCCGTCACCCCTTAGTTCCGCAAGGGCGGTTGAGGTATGCGCGGGGCCGGGCCCTGCCGACGTAGAACGCCAGATCCACCCCTACACTCCCTACCTATTTGCTGTTTGCGCGTCAGGGGGGACTCCTGAGCATCGCGACTTAGGAGCCTAACTTGCCACGTAGCCCCTCACTCCTTGGTTCCGTCCTGATGGTCCGGTCGGGGCTAACGGCGGTTGAGGTATGCGCGGGGCCGGGCCCTACCGACATAGAACACAAAGCAAATAGGAAGGAAACCGCAAAATCTCGAAGCAAATCCAGAAGCAAATATTACAAACCATAATTGTTTTCACAATACCAAACACAAGTTTAAATGCTTCCACGAGGCATGATGCATATTGCAGGAGTTGAAATAGGAAAGAAGCCGCGAGAAGATCACCCTTGGGCGGCGGCGTCACTCGCCAGGAGCCCTGCCTCCGTAGTGGCGTTGCCTCCATCTGCTCCACCTCCCGAGGCCGCGGGATCAGCAGTACCTGCCTTGGGCGCAGTGGCAAAGGCACGGAACTTCACCAGCAGGGCTTCCGCTCGGCCCTTCATGGCTTCAGCAGCAGCGGCGGAGCGCTCGCTATCCATGGGCTCCAGCAGCTCATCGAGGTTGGCGTCAGGATCGCGAAGGTAGACGTGGTTGAGGACACGCGTCAGCGCTGCACAAGAAAGGACGCGAGATTCAACCTCGGCCATGGGGCCGACACCGGTCATGACTTCCTTAAGCGCTTCGACCAAGAAGGGAAGCAGCTGGGTGGGGCCGTCCTTGGCCCCGGCCAGTGGCTTCTCCAAGCCACCATCGTAAAGCGTCTTCAGCGCCTTGCGAGATCTCACCTAAAGATCTGCGAAGGCCACGCAATCCTCATCTAGGACCTTCGTGTTGGCGTCCAGCTCGGCCCTTTCCATCTTCAGCTTCTGCTCCAGTGTCTTCAGTCGGCTGCATTCAGCGGACAGCTCGGCGTCGCGGTCCCCGATGGTGTCCTCCCGAGCCTTCATCTCCTCCTCCCTTGCCTGGCGGTCGCGAGCCTCTTTGGCAAGCTCATATCGCGCAAGCCCTGCAACTCGTCCTCCAGCACCTTGCAACGGTCCCAGGAGACTGTGGCATCCTTCAGCGCCGCATCGCGGGCGGCTGCAGCCTGTGTGGCGGTTTGCTTCTTCTCCTCAGAAGCTACCGTAGCCCGGCTCAACGCCGCTCGGATAGAGGCATCAGAGTGAGCCCATCCAGAGACCAGCTCCAGGCGCTCGGCTACCAGGTGGGAGTTGGCGCCCTAAAGGTCTACTCTCA
Organism: Triticum aestivum; assembly: GCF_018294505.1. Taxonomy (NCBI): domain Eukaryota; kingdom Viridiplantae; phylum Streptophyta; class Magnoliopsida; order Poales; family Poaceae; genus Triticum; species Triticum aestivum. The sequence goes on from NC_057795.1 coordinate 221,000,614, forward strand.
GCTGGCCCAGCTCAGCAACGGCATGATCCAAGACGGCGGAAGAGGCAGAGGAGTCCGGAACCAGTGGTGGAGGAGGAGAAGGCGGCATCATGATCACAACTTGAGAGACCAGGAGCTCCTGAGTCTTGTCCGGCTCAGCAACTGTATCAGGCACCGGTGCCTCCAGAGTCAGCAAGGCCACGGGGGCTGGCACCCTACCAGTGTGCTCCTCCTGGCCTCGCGAGGATGATCGGGCAGGGGAAATGCGAGCTCCACCGCCTCCCCTTCCCACAGCCGAAGGCACGGCCGCACCAGACGAGCCTGCCCCAGGCAGAGTCACCGTGTCCTCTTTCAGCTTCTTCGCCGCAAGCGGCGGCCTGACCAAGCCATGGAGAACGTCAAGCCCTAGCAGCAAAAAGAAGAAAAAGACGGAGTTCGAGCACTCACTGGTCAATCACGGCATAGGTCGGCGGCCGCTTGCTGAGCTTAAAGCCCGTAAGACTCTTGGTCCACGGTGCAGCCTCAAGAGGTCTAGGAGCGGAGGAAGGTGTACCACAGGGCCTAGAGCTGGCCTCGGGCGGTGCCTGAGCCGGAGTAGCCCCTCGGGTGATCAGCCCCGACCTGTCTTTCTTCGCGATCACGGGCGGGTCCTTTGCCTCTCGCCTGGCATCAGCCTCATCATCATCCGGCAGGGTGCGGAGGATGCTGGCCCTGCACCGGGGGGAGGTCTCCCCCGTCCCCTCAGTAGTCGCCTCCGAGTCATGCTCCTCTTCTTATTCGTCTTCCTTTCCTCCCTCACGGGATTCCTCAGAAGACTCCTCCACCGGTGTAACGCCCTCGATGCGGCTATAGCTCCCACGTGTCGAGGCACGACTTTGAGGCATAACCGCATTGAAAGCAATGTCGCAAGTCAGGCAATCATTACAACATCCCATGTAATAAATATAATAAAAGGGGAAGAAGACATAGTTGGCTTACACTCGCCACGTCACATCAGAGTACATAAATAACATCCATCAAACAAACACTCATGGCCCGACTACGGCGCCAAAATAGAAAAGACCCCCAACATGCGACAAGGTCCTGAATCGATAACCCCAACTAGGCACCACTACTGATCATCTGGAAAGGACACGTAGTATCGCTGAGAGTCCTCGTCGAACTCCCACCTGAGCTCGTAATCGTCAACTGGAGCGGAATCACCTGGACCTGCATCTGGAGTTGTAGTATCTGTGAGCCACAGGGACTCGGCAATCTCACACCCACGCGATCAAGACTATTTAAGCTCATAGGAATGGGTAAGGCAAATATAAGTGGAGCTGCAGCAAGCGACTAGTATATGTGGTGGCTAACTTATGCGCAAAAGAGAGCGAGAAGAGAAGGCGAAGCACGCGCGAGAAGCTAAAGGAACATCCTGCGCAAGCATAACTCCAACGCCGTGTCCACTTCCCGGACTCCGCCGAGAAGGGGCCATCACGGCAACACACACGGTTGATTCATTTTAATTTAAGTTTAGTTCAAGTCATCTACAACCGGACATTAACAAATTCCCATCCGCCCATAACCGCGGGCACGGCTTTCGAAAGATCAATCCCTGCAGGGGGGGTCCCAACTTAGCCCATAACAAGCTCTCACGGTCAACGAAGGAATAGACCTCCACCCAAGACACACCGATCAGACTCGGTATCTCGGTACAACAAGATAATTCGACAGGTTAAAACAAGTCCAGCAACATCGCCCGAATGTGCCGACAAATCCCGATAGGAGCTGCACATATCTCTTTCTCAGGGCACACTCAGATGAGCAATCCGTACAGCTAAAACCAAACCTTGAGTTTCCCCGAGGTGGCACTGCACAGGGCTCTAGTTCGGACCAACACTCAGAGGAGCACTGGCCCGTGGGGGGCTAAAATAAGATGACCCTCGGGCTCCGGAAACCCAAGGGAAAAAGAGGCTAGGTGGCAAATGGTAAAACCAATGTTGGGCATTGCTGGAAAAGCTTTAATCAAGGCGAACTATCAAGGGGTTCCCATTATAGCCCAACCGCGTAAGGGACGCACAATCCGGGAATATAACACCGATATGACGGAAACTAGGGCGGCAAGAGTGGAACAAAACACTAGGCGAGAGGCCCAGCCTTCCACCCTTTACCAAGTATATAGATGCATTAAGATAACATAGCAATATAATGATATCCCAACAAGAATATAAATGTTCCAACAAGGAACGGCTCCAATCTTCACCTGCAACTAACAACGCTATAAGAAGGGCTGAGCAAAGCGGTAACATAGCCAATCAACGGTTTGCTAGGACAATGGTGGGTTAGAGGTTTAACATGGCAATTGGGAGGCTGACAAGCAAAAGGTAGGCATCGTAGCAGTGGCAAAGCAAAAGAGCGAGCAGACTAGCATAGCAAAGATAGTAGTGATTTCGAGGGTATGATCATCTTGCCTGCACAGTTGTCAGAGTTGACTGGATCCTCACAAGCAAACTCAACGGGCTCCTCGGTAGCAAACTCGTCTCCCGGCTCTACCCAACAAGACAAACAAGCAACAAGGATACAATCAACCACGGGCAAGAACAAGCAATACGATGAAATGACGATATGCTATGCGGGATGCGATGCGGGATGCAAGATGCAAGATATGACAGGAAATGCATGAACCTGGCATCAACTTGGAAAACCAAGTGTGCCACTGGATAGAGGGGATGAAATCGCTTGAAAACGATATAAAGATCATTGGAATCGGAGTTACGGTTTGGAAATGGCAAGCGTTTTAAGATACGACACCGGTATGCGACTTACAGCAAGTAGGCATCTAAATGCAACGGAATGAACATGCTACAGCCACCAAACATGAAAACAAAATACATGGCAGTGAAGTACACAAGATGGTCGACAAAACACTAGCACTGAGCCACAGGCAAATTCATCCATTAAGAGGTTCAAACAAGCATGGCTAAAACGCAAATGCAAAACAGATTTCAGACTTAGTGAAATTAACACTAGTCTGAAATTTCAGATCACGAAGCCCTCTTCGGAGCAGCAAAACAACATGATAGAAAACCTGAACATGACAAGTAAGAACATGGCATGGACCTACTCAACAAGCTTAATAAAACACCCAAAGTGACCTGGGGCCAAAAGGGTTCACAATGTACTCTACCGAGCTCACGAACATCGCTCGAACACAATCAGTTTTCAGACTTAGTGAAAACTGAGACATACTGAAATTTAACTCACGAAGGCATGTAAACGAGCTCGATGCATTCACTACGGTGCAAGTCATGGCAAGGGAAGCATATAACCAGCAAGAAGGCACAAAGTGCTAGCTACACATGGCAAGAACGAAGGCATAGCATGCATGGAACACTAACGGTAGCATCGGCGAAATCGCAAACAAGTTGACGATCTGCCCAGATTAACAACGAAGCAAAAGTTGAGCTCGATTGAGTCAACCTAGAGCACTCCACAAATGCCAACAAAGACATGGATGGATAGAGCATGACATAAATATCAAAACTCCCTTACTGATCATCCTCAAAAGAGGCACGGATCACTAGGAAACAAGCTGGACATATGGCATCATGAACTAAAATATCCCAGACTTAGTGAAAATCACTAAGTCCCTGAAATCTGCAATCTCAGGTACCTCTCTTCGCAAGCTTGCACAAGACAACACACACATCCTAAAAATGCATGGGTGGCACCTCTGGAAAGAAGACAAAATGCTTCACAAAACATCCCAAAGGGGCACAGGCATATCATGCACGAATTAAATATAGCAAAAATGACAAAAGTGCATGATGAACTAACGGATCTGCAATTTAACTCACGAAGCCTCCTTCTCACAGCATTTTGGGTATCAAGATGACCTCAAATGCAAATTATGCAATGGAATGAAATGATGTACATGTCGAGACGAAGATTTTGATATATTATATGCCCAAAACGGAGTTTCGGTTGCGGAGATACAAGCAGTCAAAGAATGCATAAAAATTAGAGGGAGAGGGAAAAAGTCAACCCTCGGTTTAGATCTCAGATCTAGGGTTCGGGCACTGTAGCAGCCGGGTCGGGGCGCGCCTCCCGAGGCGACGCCGGCGAAGGCGGGGACGACGGCCGGCGGGGCGGCGTCCGGTGGCCGGGACGGCGGCGCCGGGCGGTGGCGGAGCCGCGACCACCGGAGATGGCAGCGGGGCGGAGCGGGGTCGGGCGCGGCGGCCCGCGGCGACGCGGCGACGAACTCCGGTCGGGGGCGCGGCGGCCCGCGGCGGCGGCGGCCACCGGCGCCGGAGGTGGCGGCGGCGGACGTAGGAGGAGGCGGCGGGGAGACTGCGGGCCGGGGAGGGCCCTTCGTGGGCCTGGCGGGCCCCGGGCGTCGGCGGTGAACTGGGGACCCGAGGCGCCACTTGGCGGCTCGCGGTTGGCTGGCGGCGGCGGGGCGGACGGTGTCCGGTCCGATCCGGACACGTCCGTCGGCGGCGGAGGAAGGAAATCTTTTTTTTTTTTGGGTTTCGGGGAGAGGGAGAGATCCGAAAACGGAGGGGTGTATATATAGGCATAGAGGGAGCTAGGAGAGTCCAAATGAGGTGCGGTTTTCGCCCACACGATCGTGATCGAACGCTCTAGGACATGGAGCAGAGTTTGGTGGGTTTTGGGCCAAATTTGGGGGGTGTTGGGCTGCAACACATAAGAGGCCTTTTCGGTCCCTCGGTTAACCGTTGGAGTATCAAACGAAGTCCAAACGACCCGAAACTTGACAGGCGGTCTACCGGTAGTAAACCAAGGCCGCTTGGCAAGACTCGGTCCAATCCGGAAATGTTTAAACCCCACACAAGAAAGAAAGGTAGAAATGACCACCGGAGGAGAACGAAACGCCGGAATGCAAAACGGACAACGGGGAAAATGCTCGAATGCATGAGGTGAACATGTATGCAAATGCAATGCACGTGATGACCTGATATGAGATGCATGAAAACGAAAACAACACACACGAAGACAAAGACCCAAACCCGAGAAATAAATATAACTTAGCGCCGGAGACGGCAAGAGTTGGATACAAATATGGAAAGTATAATCTGGGGCGTTACAACACTCCACCACTACGAAAAGATCTCGTCCCGAGATCTAGGACTGAAAGAACTCCGGGTACTCAGAACGGAGGTGATCCTTACGTTCCCAGGTAGCTTCACGGTCGGAATGGTGTGACCACTTAACTTTGAGAAATTTGATTGACTTGTTGCGAGTCTTGCGTTCAGTCTCTTCGAGAATAGCAACTGGGTGCTCACGATAGGAGAGATCTTCTTGGAGCTCAATGTCCTCGAAGTTGACGGTGCGGTCAGGAGTCTTGAAGCACTTTCGAAGCTGAGAGACATGGAACACATCATGAACATTTGCAAAGTTTGAAGGAAGCTCGAGTTGATAGGCGAGGTCGCCTCTCTTGCTGACAATCTTGAAAGGTCCCACGTATCTAGGGGCAAGCTTCCCTTTGATACCGAAGCGACGAGTACCTTTCATGGGAGAGACGCGGAGGTAAACATGATCTCCAATCTCGAAAACCAGATCACGATGCTTACTATCATAGTAGCTCTTCTGGCGGGATTGAGCTGCTTTGAGGTTATCACGAATGACTTTGCACATTTCTTCTGCTTCTGTGATTAAGTCATTACCCAGCAGCTGACGTTCACCGGTTTCAGACCAGTTGAGAGGGGTACGGCACTTCCTGCCATACAGAATTTCAAAGGGGGCCTTGCCCGAACTTGCTTGAAAGCTGTTGTTGTATGAGAATTCAGCATAAGGAAGACAATCCTCCCACTTCATGCCGAAGGAGATCACACAAGCCCTGAGCATATCTTCAAGAATTTGGTTGACACGCTCGACTTGACCGCTCGTTTGAGGATGGAAAGCTGTGCTGAAGCGGATGTTGGTGCCCATAGCCTTCTGAAAAGAATCCCAAAACTTGGAGGTAAAGATGCTGCCACGGTCTGAAGATATCACTTGAGGAATACCGTGCAGAGAGACAATGCGAGAGGTATAGAGTTCCGCCAATTGAGCTGCAGTGATTGACTCTTTGATAGGCAGAAAATGAGCCACTTTGGTGAGCTTGTCGATGACAACGAAGATAGCATCATTGCCACGCTTGGACTTTGGAAACCCAGTCACGAAGTCCATTTCAATGTGGTCAAACTTCCATTCTGGAATGGCAAGAGGTTGGAGGAGACCAGCTGGCCTTTGGTGTTCTGCCTTCACTCTTCTGCAGACATCACATTCGTTCACGAATTGAGCGATCTCGCGCTTCATTCGAGTCCACCAATAAGCTTGCTTGAGGTCCTGATACATCTTCGTACTACCAGGGTGGATGGAGAGGAGAGAGTTGTGAGCCTCGTTCATGATCACCTTACGGAGTTCACCTTTGGGCACAACAATTCGATCCTCGAAGAAGAGAGTGTCCTTGTCATCAAGTCGGTAGCACTTGTACTTGGACTGACTCTTTGCAATACCAATCTTCACCTTCTTCACCATAGCATCAAGAAGTTGGGCTTGGCGAATCTGGTCTTCTAAGGTAGGAGAGACTTGAAGGTTGGCGAGGAAACCTTGAGGAACAACTTGCAGATTAAGTTTGCGGAAAGCTTCACAAAGCTCGGGTTGATAAGGCTTGAGAATCAGACTGTTGCAATATGCTTTTCTGCTCAAAGCGTCAGCAATCACATTAGCCTTGCCTGGAGTATACTCGATACTCGGATTGTACTCTTGAATCATTTCGACCCATCGAGTCTGCCTAGGTTGAGATTAGGCTGAGTGAAGATGTACTTGAGACTCTTGTGATCAGTGAAAATATCCACTTTCCTTCCCAATAGAAGATGTCTCCAAGTCAACAAAGCGTGCACAACTGCCGCCAACTCGAGATCATGAGTGGGGTAGTTCTTCTCATTAGGTTTCAACTGGCGAGAGGTATAAGCAACAACTTTCTTCTCTTGCATCAGTACAGCACCGAGACCTTGGAGAGAGGCATCACAAAAGACCTCGTACGGCTTGGTTTCATCAGGCGGAGTCAGAACTGGAGCAGTGACCAATTTCTCTTTCAAAGAGTTGAAAGCAATATCACACTCCGGAGACCAAACGTACTTGACGTGCTTCTGAAGAAGATTTGAGAGAGGCTTGGCGATCTTAGAAAAGTTTTCAACGAATCTTCTGCAATAGCTTGCGAGACCGAGAAAACTGCGGAGTTGCTTCACGTTCTGAGGAGGTTCCCAATTCACAATTGCGGACACCTTCTCAGGATTCACGGAAATGCCCTTGGCGGAGATGATATGACCAAGATAAAGAACCTCATCGAGCCAAAATTCACACTTGGAGAACTTGGCGTAGAACTGATGTTCTCTGAGCTTGTCAAGAACCAAACGCAAGTGCTTGGCATGATCTTTCTTGTTCTTCGAGAAAACCAGAATGTCGTCGAGATAGACCAAAACGAATTCATTGGTGTAGGGGTTGAAGATGAAGTTCATCATGCGAGAGAACGTCGGAGGAGCGTTGGCGAGGCCAAAAGACATGACGGTGTATTCATATGAACCAAAGCTTGTTCTGAACGCCGTCTTGGGAATATCTTGCTCACGAATACGAATCTGATGATAACCCATACGGAGATCAAGCTTGGAGAATACTTGAGCACCCTTGAGTTGTTCGAACAGCTCATTGATGTTGGGAAGTGGGTATTTGTTCTTGATGGTCTTCTTGTTTACTGGACGGTAATCAACACAAAGTCGACTCGATCCATCCTTCTTCTTCACAAAAAGAACACCACAACCCCACGGAGAAGTACTAGGCCGAATGAGACCCAATCTTTCTTGCTCATCGAGTTGTTTCTTCAGCTCCTTCAACTCTTCTGGGCCGAGCTTGTAAGGGCGTTTGCACACAGGTTCCGTACCGGGCTCAAGTTCAATAACAAATTCGACCGGCCGGTTTGGAGGCATCCCTGGAAGTTCTTCTGGAAAGACGTCTTGATATTCGCAAACGACAGGAATTTGCGAAATAGCATCCAATTCACCCTTCTCATTGAGAGAAAACAACCGGATGGAATTATCTCGAGCGGCAAAGACAATGACATCCTCAGACGAATGAGTCAGTTGAATCTGCCTGGCTGCACAATCAAGCTGAGCTTTATGCTTAGAGAGCCAGTCCATCCCGAGAATAAGATCGATATCGGAATTGCCAAGAACCACCGGAGAAGAGAGAAACTTGCAGTCGCCCAAAGTGATTGTAACATCCGGAACACACACTCGAGATGTCAAGAGGCTGGCCGGAGAGTCAATAGACAACGGTCTCGGCAACATTTGAGTAACAAAATCATGCTTGGAAGCAAAAGGTCTCGAGATGAAACAATGCGATGCACCAGTGTCAAAAAGAACTTTTGCAGGAATATCATTAACAGGAAGGTTACCCATGATCACATCTGAAGAATCCTCTGCCTGAGCTGCATTCACCATATTGACCTTGGCGTGCTTGGGATTGTGCTTGACCACAGCTGTACTTGCCGATCTGACAGGAGGAGGAGGAGGAAGACGCCTCTGGTTGGTACACTTGTTGGCATAGTGACCCTTCTGTTGGCACTTGTTGCACGTGACCTCTGAAAGCGGACGGTGATACGGAGCACTCGATCTTGGAGCTTGAGACGAAGCCTTGTTCTGAAAGCCTGGGTTGGGTGGGTGGGAGAAACCACTGCCACCTTTGCTCTTCTGCTGATACGGCTGACGGAACGGAGGAGGAGGAAGCCAATACTTCTGCTGCTTGACCACTTGAGTAGAGGAAGACGGAGTAACATCTCTGGCACGCTTCCTGGAAGCATCACATCTCATCTGAGCAGCCTCTTGCTTCAGTGCCATGTTGTAGAACTCATCGTATCTCAACGGCTCAAAGAGGACAAGAGCGAGCTGAATTTCCTCACGAAGACCACCCCTGAACTGATAGATCATACTCTTCTCATCAGGAACATCCTGCTTGGCAAAACGGGCGAGCTTCTGGAACAACTTGTTGTAGTCATAGACAGACAAAGAGCCTTGCTTCAGATTGCGGAATTCCTGACGCTTACTCTCAACCACACTTTGAGGGATGTGATGAGCGCGGAAATCTTGACGGAAATCGTCCCAAGTGATAACACGTCCACCTCTGGAATCCTTGTACTGCTGGAACCACTCTGCAGCCTGATCTTTGAGCTGGAAAGAAGCGAACTTGACGAAATCTTCAGGCCTGACGTTGCTGCATTCAAAATGCTTGCCCAGATCCACTAGCCAATCGTCAGCATCGGTAGCCTCAACACAACCGCTGAACGTCTTTGGGCCATTAGCAAGGAACTGGTTCAGAGTAGCAAAGTGGTGCTGATTATGGCCTTGATTCCCTTGACTGCCTTGATTGCGCTCTTGGAGAATTTGCATGATCAACTGTGTGTTTGCATTAGTAGCGGCCATCACAGCTTGCCATGCTTCCGGAGGAGGCGGAGGTGGAGGCGGATTAGGATTCGGAGTCGTGCGCGTTGGAGGAGCCATCCTGAACAGGTTGACCACCATTAGCACATAGATAGACAACAATATAGAAGCTGAATCCAACGGAATGAAAATTGCAACATATAGTCTTCACATCCGAACAAAATGAACGAATGCATTCCTCTTCAAATGATCACATATCCATAAATTGAGAAGCCACGAAGAATTAAGGTAGAGAAATAAATCAACAAGGTACGGATCAAGAACGAATAATCGGTAAGAAATCCCAATCTCAAACCAATATCCGTGGAAGAAGAACTAGAGCTACTAGAATTCCCACCTATGAAACTCCCGAACCTTTCCGGTTATGCAATCAGGTGTTGGGGATACAGGGGAAGCACAATATCTCACCCAAACTAGCAAATCCTACATCCAGCTGTATCCATCCTTCAACACATAACCAGGAAAACTTCGGAAACCATCTACCTCAACCTTCGAAAAGCATCCGTTATACAAGTTATGGCGATACTCCCGAACTCCCGCCCCAGTACTGGGTGGCGTCGAGGTTATCTCACCAACGAACTGCATAAAAGAGATTTTCGATGTCGGCGAACATATCTCAAGTATACCAGAATTGCAACGATAAAATTGTGACGACAACACCTCGGAGCTCAACTCCCCGGGACACTGCCACAACCCCTAAAGACAGGAGGCACCAAGAACAATGTTCTCGTCACAAAACCATCGGAACAAAACCAAGATACTCGCGTGATCCTAAAAAAAATTTTTGTGAAATTTGAGAAGAGAAGAGTCAAAACTCTACGCCAGGATGCCTTACCAGAGCGATGAGGAGACTGGGAAGTAAAAAGAATTCCTAAGCTCTCCGATATATAATTCCTAAGGACTCAAAACATTTTTCTAGACACAACTCGGCTGCTAAAAACGATCAAGCAATGGGGCTCCTAAGGTCGGGGATGGCTCTGATTACCAACTTGTAACGCCCTCGATGCGGCTATAGCTCCCACGTGTCGAGGCACGACTTAGAGGCATAACCGCATTGAAAGCAATGTCGCAAGTCAGGCAATCATTACAACATCCCATGTAATATATAATAAAAGGGGGAGATAACATAGTTGGCTTACACTCGCCACGTCACATCAGAGTACATAAATAACATCCATCAAACAAACACTCATGGCCCGACTACGGCGCCAAAATAGAAAAGACCCCCAACATGCGACAAGGTCCTGAATCGATAACCCCAACTAGGCACCACTACTGATCATCTGGAAAGGACACGTAGTATCGCTGAGAGTCCTCGTCGAACTCCCACCTGAGCTCGTAATCGTCAACTGGAGCGGAATCACCTGGACCTGCATCTGGAGTTGTAGTATCTGTGAGCCACAGGGACTCAGCAATCTCACACCCACGCGATCAAGACTATTTAAGCTCATAGGAATGGATAAGGCAAATATATGTGGAGCTGCAGCAAGCGACTAGCATATGTGGTGGCTAACTTATACGCAAAAGAGAGCGAGAAGAGAAGGCGAAGCACGAGCGAGAAGCTAAAGGAACATCCTGCGCAAGCATAACTCCAACACCGTGTCCACTTCCCGGACTCCGCCGAGAAGGGGCCATCACGGTAACACACACGGTTGATTCATTTTAATTAAGTTTAGTTCAAGTCATCTACAACCGGACATTAACAAATTCCCATCCGCCCATAACCGCGGGCACGGCTTTCGAAAGATCAATCCCTGCAGGGGGGTCCCAACTTAGCCCATAACAAGCTCTCACGGTCAACGAAGGAATAGACCTCCACCCAAGACACACCGATCAGACTCGGTATCTCGGTACAACAAGATGATTCGACAGGTTAAAACAAGTCCAGCAACACCGCCCGAATGTGCCGACAAATCCCGATAGGAGCTGCACATATCTCTTTCTCAGGGCACACTCAGATGAGCAATCCGTACAACTAAAACCAAACCTTGAGTTTCCCCGAGGTGGCGCTGCACAGGGCTCTAGTTCGGACCAACACTCAGAGGAGCACTGGCCCGTGGGGGGCTAAAATAAGATGACCCTCGGGCTCCGGAAACCCAAGGGAAAAAGGGGCTAGGTGGCAAATGGTAAAACCAATGTTGGGCATTGCTGGAAAAGCTTTAATCAAGGCGAACTATCAAGGGGTTCCCATTATAGCCCAACCGCGTAAGGGACGCACAATCCGGGAACATAACACCGATATGACGGAAACTAGGGCGGCAAGAGTGGAACAAAACACTAGGCGAGAGGCCGAGCCTTCCACCCTTTACCAAGTATATAGATGCATTAAGATAACATAGCAATATAATGATATCCCAACAAGAATATAAATGTTCCAACAAGGAACGGCTCCAATCTTCACCTGCAACTAACAACGCTATAAGAAGGGCTGAGCAAAGCGGTAACATAGCCAATCAACGGTTTGCTAGGACAATGGTGGGTTAGAGGTTCAACATGGCAATTGGGAGGCTGACAAGCAAAAGGTAGGCATCGTAGCAGTGGCAAAGCAAAAGAGCGAGCAAACTAGCATAGCAAAGATAGTAGTGATTTCGAGGGTATGATCATCTTGCCTGCACAGTTGTCAGAGTTGACTGGATCCTCACAAGCAAACTCAACGGGCTCCTCGGTAGCAAACTCGTCTCCCGGCTCTACCCAACAAGACAAACAAGCAACAAGGATACAATCAACCACGGGCAAGACCAAGCAATATGATGAAATGACGATATGCTATGCGGGATGCGATGCGGGATGCAAGATGCAAGATATGACAGGAAATGCATGAACCTGGCATCAACTTGGAAAACCAAGTGTGCCACTGGATAGAGGGGATGAAATCGCTTGAAAACGATATAAAGATCATTGGAATCGGAGTTACGGTTTGGAAATGGCAAGCGTTTTAAGATACGACACCGGTATGCGACTTACAGCAAGTAGGCATCTAAATGCAACGAAATGAACATGCTACAGCCACCAAACATGAAAACAAAATACATGGCAGTGAAGTACACAAGATGGTCGACAAAACACTAGCACTGAGCCATAGGCAAATTCATCCATTAAGAGGTTCAAACAAGCATGGCTAAAACGCAAATGCAAAACAGATTTCAGACTTAGTGAAATTAACACTAGTCTGAAATTTCAGATCACGAAGCTCTCTTCGGAGCAGCAAAACAACATGATAGAAAACCTGAACATGACAAGTAAGAACATGGCATGGAGCTACTCAACAAGCTTAATAAAACACCCAAAGTGACCTGGGGCCAAAAGGGTTCACAAAATACTCTACCGAGCTCACGAACATCGCTCGAACACAATCAGTTTTCAGACTTAGTGAAAACTGAGACATGCTGAAATTTAACTCACGAAGGCATGTAAACGAGCTCGATGCACTCACTACAGTGCAAGTCATGGCAAGGAAAGCATATAACCAGCAAGAAGGCACAAAGTTCTAGCTACACATGGCAAGAACTAAGGCATAGCATGCATGGAACACTAACGGTAGCATCGGCGAAATCGCAAACAAGTTGACGATCTGCCCAGATTAACAACGAAGCAAAAGTTGAGCTCGATTGAGTCAACCTAGAGCACTCCACAAATGCCAACAAAGACATGGATGGATAGAGCATAACATAAATATCAAAACTCCCTTACTGATCATCCTCAAAAGAGGCACGGATCGCTAGGAAACAAGCTGGACATATGGCATCATGAACTAAAATATCCCAGACTTAGTGAAAATCACTAAGTCCCTGAAATCTGCAATCTCAGGTACCTCTCTTCGCAAGCTTGCACAAGACAACACACACATCCTAAAAATGCATGGGTGGCACCTCTGGAAAGAAGACAAAATGCTTCACAAAACATCCCAAAGGGGCACAGGCATATCATGCACGAATTAAATATAGCAAAAATGACAAAAGTGCATGATGAACTAACGGATCTGCAATTTAACTCACGAAGCCTCCTTCTCACAGCATTTTGGGTATCAAGATGACCTCAAATGCAAATTATGCAATGGAATGAAATGATGTACATGTCGAGACGAAGATTTTGATATATTATATGCCCAAAACGGAGTTTCGGTTGCGGAGATACAAGCAGTCAAAAATGCATAAAAAATTAGAGGGAGAGGGAAAAAGTCAACCCTCGGTTTAGATCTCAGATCTAGGGTTCGGGCACTGTAGCAGCCGGGTCGGGGCGCGCCTCCCGAGGCGACGCCGGCGAAGGCGGGGACGACGGCCGGCGGGGCGGCGTCCGGTGGCCGGGACGGCGGCGCCGGGCGGTGGCGGAGCCGCGACCACCGGAGATGGCAGCGGGGCGGAGCGGGGTCGGGCGCGGCGGCCCGCGGCGACGCGGCGACGAACTCCGGTCGGGGGCGCGGCGGCCCGCGGCGGCGGCGGCCACCGGCGCCGGAGGTGGCGGCGGCGGACGTAGGAGGAGGCGGCGGGGAGACTGCGGGCCGGGGAGGGCCCTTCGTGGGCCTGGCGGGCCCCGGGCGTCGGCGGTGAACTGGGGACCCGAGGCGCCACTTGGCGGCTCGCGGTTGGCTGGCGGCGGCGGGGCGGACGGTGTCCGGTCCGATCCGGACACGTCCGTCGGCGGCGGAGGAAGGAAATCTTTTTTTTTTGGGTTTCGGGGAGAGGGAGAGATCCGAAAACGGAGGGGTGTATATATAGGCATAGAGGGAGCTAGGAGAGTCCAAATGAGGTGCGGTTTTCGCCCACACGATCGTGATCGAACGCTCTAGGACATGGAGCAGAGTTTGGTGGGTTTTGGGCCAAATTTGGGGGGTGTTGGGCTGCAACACACAAGAGGCCTTTTCGGTCCCTCGGTTAACCGTTGGAGTATCAAACGAAGTCCAAATGACCCGAAACTTGACAGGCGGTCTACCGGTAGTAAACCAAGGCCGCTTGGCAAGACTCGGTCCAATCCGGAAATGTTTAAACCCCACACAAGAAAGAAAGGTAGAAATGACCACCGGAGGAGAACGAAACGCCGGAATGCAAAACGGACAACGGGGAAAATGCTCGAATGCATGAGGTGAACATGTATGCAAATGCAATGCACGTGATGACCTGATATGAGATGCATGAAAACGAAAAACAACACACACGAAGACAAAGACCCAAACCCGAGAAATAAATATAACTTAGCGCCGGAGACGGCAAGAGTTGGATACAAATATGGAAAGTATAACTGGGGCGTTACAACCGGCGTCGTTGCCCCCTGGCCCTCAGGAGGCACCGCTGGCACCAGGCCACTCCCATCGAAGGTGGGCATGGCATCCACCACCTATTGCCAGTTTTTGCGAAGGAACAGGGGGGAAGGTGCGCCCTCCAGACCTTCGACATCCTCTCCGACCAAGAGGAGGAGAGCTGCGACCGGATCCTCGTCGGCCAGGGCCACCGAGTTCAGGTGGAGATCGCCGTCTGCACCCCCAAACATCCACAGCGGGCGTGAGTGCGCATGAAGTGGAGCCACCCACTGCGCCAGGAATTCCCTCAGGAGCGTGGCCCCTGTCAGCTTTGCCGCCTTCATGTTGCCGGCCCTCAGGACGGCGTTCATCTTCTCTAGCACCGACTTCGCCCATCGGTCATCAAGCTTCGCACGAGACCACGCCTCGTCAGCCTGGGGCTGCTCCTGGGAAACACCAACCGAGAGTGGATCCATCTGGCATCCATCATGACCCACTTGCTCCGGAAGCCGTCGACCCTCTTCCTGGTCTTCGAGATCGCATTGGCCTTGGAGTACGTGACGAAGCCAGCACATGTCGATGTATGGATGCCAGTGATTCGAAGGGAGAAGAAGTGGCGCAGCAAAGCCACGGACGACATCACCCCAACGTGCGCCTCGCAATAGTAGGAGAAAATCGACAGAAGGAGAACTGAGTTGGGATGGAGATGAAGGACCTACAACCTGTAATGGAGGAGGACGACATAGAAGAACTCGGAGAAGGGAGGCACCAGGCCGGCGATGACGGTGCTCATGAAGAAGGGCTAGAAGGTGCTCCTCTTAGCCTCCAGCTGGGCAGAGCCGGCCCGGAGTCCGGTCTCCCCCATCTCGCTGCCCTGCACCACCGTCATCAGGCGCGTAGCGGTGAGATTCTTCTCCGTCATGTTGGGTGGATCTAGGGCAGGCGAGTACCAAGCCGGCAGGGCCTCGGCCACGGCCTTGCGGGGCGCCATTGCTCGCTAAAAGGGGAAGGATGGAGCGGATCTAGAGATTTCAGAAGCAAGAGAGCAAGGAATGGGATCTGAAGTAAGGAGAGTGAGAGCAATGAAGGTAGGACTAACCCAGGCCAGCCTTTTGTCAGTCGAGCAGTTGCCGAGGCAACGTGGGGAAGCGGAGACGCCCACGTCCAATCAACCACCACACGGCGACCTAGGCCGCAGGCTGTTGGGTCCCGCGGCGGTCTGCACTTGCCCTTTGGCTTTGCAGCTAAGCCAAGTCCGAGCGCGCCTTCGGCCCGGGGGCTACTGTCGGTGTTCTGGGAATGGGGGTCCCCAGACTTGCCTGCCTGCGGCCTGCAGTGTGGCTCGCCAGCGGCCCAGTACGACCCGTCTTCATTAACAAACGCTCAAGACCCTCGCGAGGGGCCAAGCCTCGCGGGGTGGACGACGCAAGGCCTCCTCGGGGCGGCCTCACCAGGCAGGCTCGCAAGGAGGAGGAGAGATCAAGGCGAGGGGTACCTCGCGAGGTGCTCATGACGCAAGCCATGACGATCGAGACTAGGCGGGCGCCAGGAGGGCGCCAGCCCGTGCAGTGTCCCCGTTTCCTCTTTGGTGCAAAGGGGGCCAGCGCAGGCGCGGAGTACCGAGGCATCAAGCAAAGGTTTCCATATTTGTGCAACGAGACCAAGACAAGCAGGATGGCAGGACGGAGGTCACCGTGGAGCCCAAGACGGCGTCATCGCTAGTGCCTTTGGCAGCCGAAGACCACCTTTAGTCAGGATAGCTTGTACTAGTTGTCCCCCTTCAAAATGGCCGTTGGTGGCTCCCTTCCCGCTCAATATTTGGGAAGAGGACCAGGGCCTCTATATATAGAGATAGCCACCACAGTAGAAGGGGGGTCATCTTGTCTAGAGCCAACAGAGACAGATCAGTTCCTCTCCAAGCACACCACCACAAGAACACCCCTCGCGAGGCTGTTCTTCCCCTGTACTGTTCATCATCATCCCAAGAGGCAATCCACCACACCACACACAGGAGTAGGGTATTACACCACAAAGGTTGCCCTAACCTGTATAAACCTTGCGTCTCTTGTGTTGTTCATCGTGCTAGCTTAGATTCGCGGCGGGGTTTTGGGGCGTGGTTCGGTAGGGAGAAGATCTTCATGCGCACCCCAGAGTTTGAACCTTAAGGGTTTTGCCGGAACTCGATATCCGACAGGCACCCCATAGACACACAAGTTGACATTTTTTAGCCGTGTGCGGTGCTGCCCTCCACAGTGACACACCTCAGTCATATCGTCATAATGCTTAGGTGAAGCCCTGAGCTGGTAACTTCATCATCACCATCACCACGCCGTCGTGCTGAAGAAACTCTCCCTCGACCTCAACTGGATCAAGAGTACGAGGGACGTCCCCGAGATGAACGTGTGTTGATCGCGGAGGTGTCATACGTTCGGTTCTAAGATCGGTCGGATCGAGAAGACGTACGACTACATCAACCGCGTTATCGTAATGCTTCCGCTTTCGGTCTACGAGGGTACGTGGACACACTCTCCCCTCTCGTTCTGATGCATCACCTAGATAGATATTGTGTGATTGTAGGATTTTTTTTAAATTACCACGTTCCCCAAAAGTGGCATCCAAGCCAGGTCTATGTGTAGATGTTATATGTAGGAGTAGAACACAAAGAGTTGTGGGCGATAATAGTCATATTGCTTACCAGCATGTCATACTTTGATTCGGCGGTATTGTTGGATGCAGCGTCTCATACCGACATTACGCGTATGCTTAAGCGAGACTGGTTCTACCGACGTGCTTTGCACATAGGTGGCTGGTGAGTGTCTGCTTCTCCAACTTTAGTTGAATCGAGTGTGGCTACGCCCGGTCCTTGTTGAAGGTTAAAATAGCACACTTGATGAAAATCATTGTGGTTTTGATGCGTATGTAAGAATGGTTCTTGCTAGAAGCCCGTAGCAGCCACGTAAAACTTGCAACCACAAAGTGGAGGACGTCTAACTTGTTTTTGCATGGCTTGCTATGATGTGATATGGTCAAGCATGATGTGATATAAATTGTTGTATGAGATGATCATGTTTTGTAAAAAAGTTATCGGCAACTGGAAGGAGCCATATGTTTGTTGCTTTATTGTATGCAATGCAATCGCCATGTAATTGTTTTACTTTATCACTAAGCGGTAGCGATAGTCTTAGTAACAATAGTTGGCGAGACGACAATGATGCTATGATGGAGATCAAGGTGTCGCACTGGTGACAATGAAGTTCATGACTATGCTTCGATGTTGGAGATCACGAGCACAAGATGATGATGGCCATATCATGTCACATATTTTGATTGCATGTGATGTTTATCTTTTATGCATCTTATTTTTCTTAGTACGGCGGTAGCAATATAATATGATCCCTTACTAAATTTCAAGGTATAAGTGTTCTCCCTGAGTATGCACCGTTGCTACAGTTCTTCGTGCCGAGACACCACGTGATTATCGCGTGTGATAAGCTCTACGTTCACATACAATGGGTGCAAGGCAGTTTTGCACACGCAGAATACTCAGGTTAAACTTGACGAGCCTAGCATATGCAGATATGGCCTCGGAACACTAAGACCGAAAGATCGAACGTGAACCATATAGTAGATATGATCAACATAGTGATGTTCACCATCGAAAACTACTCCATCTCACGTGATGATCAGACATGGTTTAGTTGATTTGGATCACGTGATCACTTAGATGATTAGAGGGATGTCTATCTAAGTGGAAGTTCTTAAGTAATATGATTAATTGAACTTTCACTTATCATGAACTTAGTCCTGACAGTATTTTGCAAATTATTTTGTAGATTAAAAGCCCGCGTTATAGTTTCCCTATGTTTTTATATGTTCCTAGAGAAAACTAAGTTGAAAGATGATAGTAGCAATAATGTGGACTAGGTTCGTGATCTGAGATTTATCCTCACTGCTACACAAAAGAATTATGTCCTTGGTGCACGCTAGGTGACAAACCTATTGCAGGAGCAGAAGCAAACGTTATGAATGTTTGGCTAGCTCAATATGATGACTACTTGATAGTTTAGTGCACCATGCTTTACGGCTTAGAATCGGGATTTCAAAGATGTTTTGAACATCATGGAATATATGAGATGTTCCAGCACTTGAAGTTAATATTCCAAGAAAATGCCCGAGCTGAGAGATATGAAATCTCTAACAAGTTCTATAGCTAAAAGATGGAGGATAATTGCTCATCTAGTGAGCATGTACTCAGAATGTCTGGGTGCTACAATCATTTGAATCAAGTGGGAGTTAATTTTCCAGATAAGATAGTGATTGAGAGAGTTCTGCAGTCACCATCACCAAGTTACTGGAACTTCGTGATGAATTATAGTATGCAAGGGATGACGAAAACGATTCTCGAGCTCCTCGTGATGCCAAAATCGACGAAGGTAGAAATCAAGAAAGAGCATCAAGTGTTGATGATTCACAAGACTACTAGTTTCAAGAAAAGGGCAAAGGGAAAGAAAGGGAACTTCAAATAGAATGGCAAGCAAGTTGTCACTCCCGTGAAGAAGCCCAAAGCTAGACCTAAGCCTGAAACTGAGTGCTTCTACTACAAAGGAAATGGTCACTGGAAGTGGAACTACCCCAAATATTTGGTGGAAAAGAGGGATGGCAAAATGAACAAAGGTATATTTGATATACATGTTATTGATGTGTACCTTGCTAGTGTTCATAGTAGCCATTGGGTATTCGATACTTGTTTCATTGCTAATATTAGAAACTCGAAACAAGAGTTACAGAATAAATAGAGACTAGTTAAAGATGAAGTGACGATGTATGTTGCAAGTGGTTCCAATATTGATATGATCATTATCGCACACTCCCTATACTTTTGGGATTAGTGTTGAACCTAAATAAATGTTATTGGGCATTTGCATTTTACATGAATATGATTTGATCATGTTTATTGCAATATGGTTATTTATTTAAAGTCGGAGAATAATTGTTGTTCTGTTTACATGAATAAAACCTTCGATGGTCATACACCCAATGAAAATAGTTTGTTGCATCTCGATCATAGTGATACACATATTCATAATATTGATGCCAAAAGATGCAAAGTTGATAATGGTAGTGTAACTTATTTGTGGCACTGCCGTTTGGGTCATATCGGTGTAAAGCGCATGAAGAAACTCAACAAAGATGGACTTTTGGAATCACTTGATTATGAATCATTTGATGCTTGCGAACCGTGCCTTATGGGAAAGATGACTAAAACCCCATTCTCCGGAACAATGGAATGAGCTAGTGACTTATTGGGAATAATACATACCGATGTATGCAGTCCAATGAGTGTTGATGCTCATGGCGGGTATCGTTATTTTCTGACCTTCATAGATGATTTAAGAAGATATGGGTATATCTACTTAATGAAACACAAGTCTGAAACATTTGAAAAGTTCAAATAATTTCAGAGTGAAGTGGAGAATCTTCGTAACAACAAAATAAAAGTTTCTACGATCTGATCGTGGAGGAGAATATTTGAGTTACGAGTTTGGCCTTCATTTAAAACAATGTGGAATAGTTTCACAGCTCACGCCACCTGGAACACCATAGCGTAATGGTTTGACCGAACGTCGTAACCGCACTTTATTGGATATGGTGCGATCTATGATATCTCTTACCGATTTACCACTATCGTTTTGGGGTTATGCATTAGAGACAGCTGCATTCACATTAAATAGGGCACCATCAAAAATCCATTGAGACAACGCCTTATGAACTATGGTTTGGCAAGAAACAAAAGTTGTTGTTTCTTGAAGTTTGGGGCTGCTATGCTTACGTGAAAAAGCTTCAACCTGATAAGCTCAAACCAAATCGGAGAAGTGAGTATTCATAGAATACCCAAAGGAAACTATTGGGTACACCTTCTATCACAAGATCTGAAGGCAAGATATTTGTTTATAAGATTGGATCCTTTCTAGAGAAGGAGTTTCTCTCGAAAGAAGTGAGTGGGAGGAAAGTAGAACTTGATGAGGTAATTGTACCTTCTCTCGA
The DNA here is from genome assembly GCF_018294505.1 of Triticum aestivum. Taxonomy (NCBI): domain Eukaryota; kingdom Viridiplantae; phylum Streptophyta; class Magnoliopsida; order Poales; family Poaceae; genus Triticum; species Triticum aestivum. The sequence continues at coordinate 221,021,350 of NC_057795.1, forward strand.
ATTGGAAAGTAGTTCATCACAGAAATTAGTTCCAGTGATTCCTACACCAATTAGTGAGGAAGCTAATGATGATGATCATGAAACTTCGGATCAAGTTACTACCGAACCTCATAGGTCTTCCAAAGTAAGATCCGCATCAGAATGGTACGGTAATCCTGTTCTGGAAGTCATGTTACTAGACGATGATGAACCTACGAACTATGAGGAAGCGATGATGAGCCCATATTCCGTGAAATGGCTTGAGGCCATGAAATCTGAGATGGGATTCATGTATGAGAACAAAGTGTGAACTTTGGTGAACTTGCCCGATGATCGGCAAGCCATAGAATATAGATGGATCTTCAAGAGGAAGACGGACGCTGATAGTAGTGTTACTATCTACAAAGCTCGACTTGTCATAAAAGGTTTTTCGACAAGTTCAAGGTGTTGACTACAATGAGATTTTCTCAACTGTAGCGATGCTTAAATCTGTCTGAATCATGTTAGCAATTGCCATATTTTATGAAATCTGGCAAATGGATATAAAAACTGCATTCCTTAAATGGATATTTCTTAAAGAAGAGTTGTATACGATGCAACCAGAAGGTTTGTCGATCCAAAGGGTGCTAACAATGTGTGCAAGCTCCATCGATCCATTTATGGACTAGTGCAAGCCTCTCGGAGTTGGAATAAACATTTTGATAGTGTGATCAAAGCATTATGGTTTTATACAGACTTTTGGAGAAGCCTGTATTTACAAGAAAGTGAGTGGGAGCTATGTAGCATTTCTAATATTATATGTGGATGAAATAGTGTTGATTAGAAATGATATAGAATTTTTGGATAGCATAAAGGGATACTTGAATAAGAGTTTTTCAATAAAGACCTCGGTGAATCTGCTTACATATTGGGCATCAAGATCTATAGTGAGAGAAGTTTTGAAGAAGTTCAAAATGGCAAGAGGGTACAATAGTGATCTAAGAATAGATCATTGGAGAGCGGTCAAAATTATCCTTAGTGAAGACTAAGGAAATATTTCTCGATTATGGAGGTGATAAAAGAGCTCGTCGTAAAGAGTTACGTCGATGCAAGTTTTTACACCGATCTAGATGAATCTAAAGTCTCAATCTAGATACATATTGAAAGTGGGAGAAATTATCTAGAGTAACTCCGTGCGGAGCATTGTAGACATAGAATATTTGCAAAATACACACGACTCTGAATGTGATAGACCCGTTGACTAAACTTCTCTCACAAGCAAAACATGATCACACCTTAGTACTCTTTGGGTGTTAATCACATAGCGATGTGAACTAGATTATTGACTTTAGTAAACCCTTTTGGGTGTTGGTCACATAACGATGTGAACTATGGGTGTCAATCACATATAGATGTGAATATTGGTGTTAAATCACATGGTGATGTGAACTAGATTATTGACTCTAGTGCAAGTGGGAGACTGAAGGAAATATGCCCTAGAGGCAATAATAAAGTTATTTTTTATTTCCTTAATTCCTGATAAATGTTTATTATTCATGCTAGAATTGTATTAACTGAAAACTTAGTACATGTGTGAATACATAGACAAAACATAGTGTCCCTAGTATGCCTCTACTTGACTAGCTCGTTAATCAAAGATGGTTATGTTTCCTAACCATAGACATGTGTTGTCATTTGATGAACGGGATCACATCATTAGGAGAATGATGTGATGGACATGACCAATCCGCTAGCTTAGCATTATGATCATTACAGTTTCATTGCTACTGCTCTCTTCATGACTTATACATGTTGCTCAGACTATGAGATTATGCAACACCCGAATACCGGAGGAACACCTTGTGTGCTATCAAACGTCACAACGTAACTGAGTGATTATAAAGATTCTCTACAGGTGTCTCCGAAGGTGTTTGTTGGGTTGGCATAGATCGAGATTAGAATTTGTCACTCCGTGTTTCGGAGAGGTATCTCTGGGCCCTCTCGGTAATACTCATCACTATAAGCCTTGCAAGCATTGTGACTAATGAGTTAGTTGCGGGATGAGTATTACGGAACGAGTAAAGAGACTTGCCGGTAATGAGATTGAATTAGGTATTGAGATACCGACGATCGAATCTCCGGCAAATAACATACCGATGACAAAGGGAACAACATATGTTGTTATGTAGTTTGACCGATAAAGATCTTCGAAGAATATGTAGGAACCAATATGAGCATCCAGGTTCCGCTATTAGTTATTTACCGGAGACGTGTCTCAGTCATGTCTGCATCGTTCTCGAACCATTAGGGTCCGCATGCTTAACGTTCGATGACGATTTGTATTATGAGTTATGTGATTTGGTGTATCGAAGGTAGTTCGGAGTCCCGTATGAGATCATAGACATAACGAGGAGTCTGGAAATGGTCGAGATGTAAAGATCGATATATTGGAAGGCTATATTCAGACATCGCAAAGGTTCCGAATGGCTCGGGTATTTTTTGGAGGACCGCAGAGTTGCGGGAATTCGTATTGGGCCTTAATGGGCCATACGGGAAAGGAGAGAAAGGCCTCAAGGGTGGTTGCGCCCCTTCCCCATGGACTGGTCCGAATTGGACTAGGGAAGGGGGCCGGTTCCAATCCTACTTGGACTAGGGAGTCCTAGTAGGACTCCAAACTTTGGGCTAACCCTATGAGGGTCGGCCTCCTCCTCCCTCCATCCTTTATATACATGGCCAGGGGGCACCCCATAGACACACGAGTTGGCATTGTTTAGCTGTGTGCGGTGCCCCCCTCCACAGTTACACACCTCAGTCATATTGTCATAGTGCTTAGGCGAAGCCCTGCCACTACAAAAAAATACACTTCCGTGATGATACGTGTTTCTCACAGTAGGTCACGTTTTCTGTCATGCATGTACATCCATGATGATTGTATGACAGAATCAAGATAGTCATACTTGTGCTGTCGTAGAAGTGTTCCATGACATTACCAAAATTATCATCATGGAAGTATCCACTTTCAAGATGAAAAATCGCGCGTCACAGAACTGCTTTCGTCAAGGGTGATCGACACGTGGCATCCACCGTAACAGAACGTCGTTAAGCTATCGGGTCCGATTTTGGATCCGATAACCCGTTAACAGCCCAGACCAATGGGGATTTTCCACGTGTAAAATCATCATTGGCCGGAGGAAACATGTGTCAGCTCCCCGTTGGCAGAGGTGTCAGTCATCCAATGGGCGAGATGCACTTATGAAATGTTGACACATGGACTGGCACAGAAGTGGCCCATAAAGTTTAAATGGGCCGGCCCAACTAAAGGCCCACAAGATTTTGCAGTCCATAATGGGCCGGACCAAGTAAAAGGCCCCCAAGATTTTCCGGGCCATAATGGGCCGGCCCAGCTAAAGGTCCGTGAGATTTTGCAGACCATAATGGTCCGGCCCAACTAAAGGCCAACGAGATTTTGTGGACCATAATGGGCCGACCCATCTAAAGGCCCACGATATTTCGCCGACCATAATGGGTCGGCCCAGCTGAAGGCCCAAAAGATTTTGATGACACTAGTAGGCCGGCCCATGTTTTGGGCCAAATGCCGGCCCATATTCGATCCGGTCCATTAACAGCCTGCCATGTTCTGGGCCTAATAAAGGCCCATATGAGATCCAGCCCGTTAAAAGCCTACCACGTTTTGGGCCAAATTACGGCCCAGATCAGATCCGGCCCTTTGAGAGGCTTTGGGCTAAATTATGGCCCATATCAGATTCGGCCCGTCAACTGGACGCTAAGCTTTTGGGCCCACTTGATAAAGGCCCATTTATTAATTCGGCCGGATACTTGTTTCGGCCTATTAAAGGCCCGTTTAACATTTCGGCCCTATATATATATATTTAGCCCTGTTAAAAGCCCGTCATATAGTTGGGCCTAACTAAGGCCCCGTTTGCATCTGACCTGCTCACAACCGATAATCTGATTGGGACAAACAAGGACCAAGACAATTTTGGCCTATTATAATCCCATGATTTGATTGGCACAATCATGGGTCTGGGTCTATTTCGGCCTGCTGCCGGCCCGTGAGCTGTTCGGCATGTTTTAGGCCCAACCTTCTTTTCAGCCTCCTAAAAGCCCATTGAGTTTTGTTGGGAAAATAGGGCCGATGGTTTACCCGGTCTATTAAAGGCCCGAATCTACTAGTGGTCCAGTTTAAATTTAGGCCGGTTAACGGACCAAGATGACGGGGCCCATGATGCGGATCATACATAGTAATTTGCATGATGGCCTGATTATGTACCATAATTTTACGGTTTGCCGGTTTACTGTGAAGACAGGATATGTATTAAGTGAAATAACTGCATCATCTTGGATACGAAAAAAAACCTAGACTATACAATAAAGAAATTACGGCATATTACATCCACTGGGCATCAAAGTTCGCCACTATGATAATAAAGCACAAGCAGACAGCAGATTACATACACTGGGCATCAAAGATCTCCACAAGTGCAATTAAACATGCCGACAAAATAATATACAAAACCAACAGCACTTCAATAGAGTTCAAGAAAGGTTAGCCCTGCTCGGGGGCTGCAGCACAAGCAGCTGAGCAAGCTGATGAGACTGCGCTTGTTTGACACTTATATCCCCCTCACTCTGAAAGATAAACAAGCAGATAGATGACAGGTTTTGCACATATAAGTATCAGTGCTGACAATTCATCACATTTCTTACTGACGAATAAAGTGACATAGTTTCAAATAGCATTAACACAATATGATATTTTTCAGGTCAAGACATGGAAGGAAATGACATTGCGAAGGAGTTGGCAGCTTCACGACACCACTGGATTACAGATCAAGAACTCATGAGTATCAATGGTTAGTGTGTTGTCAATTTCTCCCATTTCAGATTGGCAAAATAATATCACTTGCTCCGTATAGTTTAATTTACATGGTATGAATAAGGAACTTGGTTGTACAACTGAAAATTAAATTGAGAAGGACAAACTTTTGTTTGTGAACTACATAATAAACTTTAAACATGCAATTTGATGCAAACACCAAAAATAAACAACTGTTGCAATCATGCCTAACCAAATATACACAACAAAGTTTGAAGGCTTGAGAAGGACGAACTTACATTGTTGGTGAAGGCAGGCTCTATAAAGCCATTGTCCATGCTGATGGGGGGGGGGGCAATTCAAGAAGTTTACACAAATCTTCTTCATAAGCATTGTCTTTATTCTACATTTTGTTAAGAGTAAATATATATGTGACAATATAAGAAAAAATGTAGAATATTTAAGATAAGATGAAGAGTGATGCTACATAACCAAGTAGCTATAAATGTAAGTATAGTGATACAGGCAAAAGGTACGGCCAAGAGCAATGCAGAACTAAACTTCTTCAGTACCATCGGTGTTATCCAACCTTATGGTAAGAGTAAATATAGATCTTATGTGTAGAAAATGGAGGGCAAAGGAATATAAGCTGCAGAGTGATGGTACATGACGAACTACTTGTCAATATGAGTACACTGATAAAGGAAAACTGGTACTTACAAGAACAATGCAAAGCTAAAAATTTCATTGGCATTGGATATATTCTACACTAATGTAACTATTCATATAGATCAGATAATTTTGAGCGAACAATTGATAAGCAAGCTATCATGCATACTGCTGTCACATAATGAACTAGGCATGTACGCAAGTACAATGATACAGGACAACAGGTACTAACAAGAGCAAAGCAGCGGGCAGCATAGTTGTGATATCATATCGTTCTTTTCAAACCGGAATTCTTTTTCGAGCAGATTTCCTGCAAAAAAGATCCGCAAGGCACATGCGGAAAAGTAGAACTTCAAATTGTCATGCGATATCATAGATAGTACCTCATTCTCGGAACGAGACCAGTGCATAACAAGGTTTTTCCATTCAATTAGCATAGGAGACTTCACCGGAAATTCATCTATAAACTTGCCATCGAAGTGTGATTTCCTCAGGTAACACCGATACTGCTGCAATGCTTCCTTGAAAAGAGCAAGCAAGCTTTGCTCGTCAGGACTATCCAGATTGACCCTCGCCTACTTACAACAATGTAATGTAAATCATTGATGTGTTCAATCAGCAGAAAATAGGAAAATAATCACCATGAATAATAGCACTTACACGTAAGTGGGACAGGAAGATGTGAAAATGGTGTTTGTCTTCACTATATCTTCCCATGGTGGGACTATATGCACGTAGTCCCTATCAACACTGAAAGCATTGTCTTTTAAACTGGGGATAACTGGAATGGGGTTCCAATCTACAGGAATTGCCCGTCTCTGCAGTTGGGATAGGTCTTCGGCCGGTGGACTTGCTGTACTTTTTGCTGGAGTGGGATTTTCTATGGTACGACTGGTGCTATGGTAACTGAAAATCGGCATACCTTTTGCTGGAGGGCAGGTCCTATGTGGTGGGGCTAGTGGTCTGGCCAGTGAAGTATGGATACAGTCTGCTGGAGTCGGTCCTACATTTTGTGTCACTGGTTGTACAACCAATATAAGTGGGGTGTTGTCTTCTTTCTCCGGCACAACCATGTTTTTCAAGGACTTTGCTGGTGCTCCTTCAGGTTCGGCAATCACCCTCTTCCTTTTTTATGTCTGATGCACAAAAACAGCATTTGAGTGGAAAAACATGGTATGATGATAGATGGAATATGTATTGATAATGGATGGGCATGGCATCTCGACATATATGATGAGTAAACTAAGCAAATGGTAGTGCAACAAACTAGAAGAAATGCAAGACAACATATGCAAGATACGCACAATCAATAAAACCTTGCAAAATTAGAACAGGCACCTTGATGGGTGAACATGACGGGCCATCTGCCTTTGACTCCTCGAGGTTAGAATAGTCATTAGGATCATATTCTGAACAAAAATCTACAGGTGCGGAGCGTATGAGTTTCATTGCATCCAGAATGCCACTCATGCCTTGGTGGCAATTTTGTAAGTCATTACAGTGTTCCACAATATTCTTCTGATGTACGGATTCTGATATTCACTATAATTACGTATAATATCTGAGAACCATGAAAACATAAATAGTTGTGAGATTATCTTTGTAATGCAGAGGATATTCTAATATAGGGGCGCCCTTGTAAACACTTGTGTGCTATCACTGGATTCTGATGAGAGAGCTCATGTGTGCTGTAATATGGTGTGTGCATTTATATAATCTGGCACAAGTACATAAAAAATAGGCTCCATAAGTAAGGATAGTTGGCAGATGATAGGTTCATAATATATTGTATAGAGAGTTTATTTCCAAACCATGATAACAAGAGCACACAACAACTAGGCAGATCATAGTGTACATAAAAGGGGTACACCATAACCACGATATATAAATCGGGAAAGTGCAACTGGCTTGAAAATACGGTGTTGTATTGCCGCTAGTAATTGAAAGCATATCGATCACGTAAAGGCCAGCTCTCTCAGCTATTGACTGCAGATGTCCCTGCTCCCCTTCCTGACAAGGAACATACTGTACGTACTAAATACAGAATAACAAAAGAGGAACATGTTAAAGAACAGAAGAGGAAGCATACTCTTGAGGTTCCGCTTCACTACATACAATGTTGGTTGCCCACTCATGATGAATCACAACGCCCAAACAAATGCAATTCCATGCTGTCTCTCTATATGTGGCAATTTTCAAAAAGAGTCATTAGGATCATATTCTGAACAAGAGTCAACAGGTGGGGAGCGTATGAGTTTCATTGCATCCAGAATGGCACTCAATGCCTTGGTGCCAATTTTGTAAGTCTTTGCAGTGTTTAGCTTCAAGAGTGGACTGTTGCTAGTGCGACACAAAGCAGCTACACAGATCATAGTGTAGATATAACGGGAAAACCTTAAGCATCAGAGTAAAATCAGCAAAGTGGTACTTCCTGGAATATATGTGCTAGTATTGCCGGTACGTCTAGAAAGGCTTCGGATACCAGTTCTCTTCAACTGAAGGTGCGGTACTGTTAATATTAGTGTTACTCTCAAAGGCGACAGAGCTCCCCGCATTTCCTTGCTATTCTTATAGGATTCAAGTGGGCATGCCACTACAAATCCTATTCCCATGTTTACAAAATCCTACGAATCAAAGAGGCCCGAAGAGTTCAAAGTGTCCATCACAAATGACTGTAAAGACCTCTGCACTGCAAATGTCCCTGCTCATCTTCACTATAAGGAACATATTGTACTACTATCATACTCCCTAAGTTCCAAAATATAAGTCTTGGTAGAGATTTCCACTATGGATCACATACAGATGTATCCAGATACATTTTAGAGTGTAGATTCACTCATTTTGCTCCATATGTAGTCCATGGTGGAATGTATACAAAGACTTGTATTTAGGAACGAGGAGAGTACTTATTAAAGAAGAACGTAAGAGGAACATGCTAAAGAAGAGCAAGCAGATTTTGGATAATAAAATGTTCGTTGTGCAGTGCCCACGCATGATGAACCAGAGCACATTAAGAATGCAACTCCCTGCTGTCTCTCGACCGTTTCAGGCGGTTGGATGAAGATCCTACGTCTCCTAACCCTTCTTCTTCGTCCTCTCTGATTCTTCCCACACAGAACACCGCATGGGCCGCCGGCCAGACCACCGGCCCCCACCGCCTGTGTTCCTCCGCCACCCCCACCCCACCACCCCCACCTGTGTCGAGTTTTCTTTGTTCGGCGAGGCCCCACCACAGCCCCCGCACAACCATTGTCCCCACCCGAGCCCCTTCATTCGCACCGGCGAACTCCGGCGAGCTCTGAAAAATCGACTGACCCAATTTTGAAATTTAGTCCACTGTGATTTAACTAATGTGGAATATAAAAGGGGAAAACCATAAGCATTGGGAGTATAGTGTTGAGTGTGCCATGGCAGATCTGAAGGTCCAAACCGGAGAAAGGCAACTTTGCAACCAATGTTTGCTTTCAACTAGCAAGTAAGTGATGGACAAGAAATCAGAGTAAAGCAGTGGCGATCTATTTTTTTGCTGTGATAAATAAGTTGAGCAGATACAAAAGAGTACCGCCTCTGGTGCAGCGCCGTGTATGCATCTGTTGAGAATTTTATGGTGCTGCGGTAGCGATGGATGTCAGCAGCGTGGAAGTAGATCTAGGAGGGTAGACGGTGGCGGCGGGGCACGGTGGATGTGACGGTCGTAGGAGCGGCGCCGGCATGGTGGACGACGGCGGGGATGAAGCGAGAGGACGGGATGCAAGGATCCCGGTCCGAAGCCGTTGATGAGAAAGGTCGATCTCTTGTAATGGACGGCGGCGTCGGGGTATCAGCTCCGGCATGGTGGAGGAGGACGACGGTGGATGGGGTGGCGGACGGAGGAGGCTGGGGTGGAGAGGGTGTTTTGGCGCCCACGGAGTATGAATGGGGAAATGGAGGTAGAGAGGAAGGGGGGAACCATGTCTTTAGGGCGCGCTTGTCTCAAATGCGAGGAAATTTAAAAACTTAGCCCCCGTTTCAAATTTCCTACATCACAACAATATTAGTCGGTTGGGGATAGGACGGTAATCTCGCATACACTAAATATTTTCCGACGAGAGTTTGTTTTTGGTGCCCACCATGTATGAATCTGGGAGGGAATCGATTTCGGCTGAGGAAACACTGTGTTTTGGCGCCCACCGTGTATGAATCCGGGTAAGAGGCGATTATGTCACGTTTGAGTGAAATTACAAACCTACAGCTATTGAAACCTATAGAAATCGAGCAGATAGGCTTTGTGTGGCAGGGATAGGCAGTAGTAATTTCCATCTCACAGATTTTGGTTTCGGGAGATTACTGGACTTTCCCCGCTTCATTCAAATTTTGCAGAGTGCACGTTTACCGTGCCAACTCAATTCGAATCCCGTTTGTATTCTATTTTTTTCGGGCGGGATCCATCTTTGATTGGAATAAAATTCTATATACAACATTTTTTATATATACTTTCAAAAGCACAACACCCTTTATACATAGATATGGTTTACAAATGTCATGATCTCAGATTCACAAGGTTGTATGCATCAATTTGGATGTTCAAATATTTGAAAACAATTTATGTTGAAATCCAATGTATGCATTCCTCGCTAACTGTCTCCAATTAATGTGGGTTTCATGCGGGTTTTTTTACTTTTCAAACATGTATAATGTGTTCCACACACGCAACATATAGTGTAATCCCATTTAGACATTAATTCCATATAAACCATGCATTGTTTCTAATTAAAGAATCTATGGATCACCAATATTGATAAACTATATAACATTACACGTGTCCCCAAATTCTAATGAATATGCATGTTTGATACACCAATTTGCGTTATGATATTATCGATGTCGTGATGTCCAGTTTAAATATTTGAATCCCCTTTAATCCAGATATTGGCCCCATATAGCTATCACTCATGCTTATATAGGACTATCTCTCTAGACCTATAAGCGTTCATTGTCTCTGGGGTATCTCTCGTGCTACCTGTATGTTGACAGTGATCTTCTATCTTCGTAACACACTGACGGTACTCTATCCCTCGACCTTCATCACTCTATCTCTCTCTAAGTATATCTCGCTCCCTGCTATGTGTCTCTAACTATGATTCTCCATGTGGAAATCTCTTTCTCTCACACAAACACAAAACATTGTCTCCCGGGGTCTCGTTTCTCTCTACTATTCCCCTGTGTGCCACTCGCACACCCCTCATACAGAGATGTCTTTCACTCCTTAGGTATGAGAACCTACAACTCTTCCTCTTAAATATCTCTTTCTCACACACAAACACAAACTCTGTCTCCCAGGGTCTCATATTTCTCCACTGTTCTCTTGTATGTCGCTGACACACACTCTCTCTCCCTAGAGATATCTTGTGTTCCCTCATATTTCTCTCTAGCTATCACTCTCGTTCTGAAATATCTTTCTCTCTCGTAGACACAAAACTCCGTCTCTCGGGATCTCATTTCTCTCTAATATTTGTTTGTATGTGACTCACATGCACCCTCTCTCTATCTCTCTCACACCCACACACATAACTCAGCCTTCTGATCCACTCGACTCCTATCTCTAATGCACACTAGCTAGCATCTTTATCTTTCTATTTATCTGTTTCTCCATCAACCTTCTTTCTCGCCCTCACTCTTGCTTCCTATCACGCACACTACATATGTTTCTCTCTACATGCAGTCAAGTGCCCTCTTTTTATCTCTCTCTCACACACACATAACTTCACCCTCTGAACCACCCGGTGGTCATCTCCAACACACAAACTAGCGAATGTCCCTCTAGCTAGCATCTCCATCTCTGTATCTATCTATAGTTTCTCCGTCAACATCTCTTTCTCGCACATAGTCTTGCTTCCTATCACCCATACTATATATGTCTCTCCATACATATGCATTTATAGGTTGATCTCTTTTGCACAATCGTTGTGCCTCACTCCCTCTGCTCGCCATAGATGTATGCTCCAGCCCACGCCACTATCTCTTAAAGACAAAAACACATGCTCAATTGTCGGGCCTTCTTCCCTGCATTCTCACATGCATGCATATTGTCATACCGATCCGTCTCTCCCATGTCGTTGATCTTATGACTTATGTCTTCTTTCTTTTATCTCGATCATGCGCGCGCACACATACACATCCCACGTATACATCTATACCTCTCACACATGCATGTTCAAGGTCTCTATGTCTCCATACGTAGTTAATTACCCTCAACCATAACGCCACATCGAATCGTTCTCTTCTTGTGTGCACATAACTTCCACCTCGATGGGTAAAACACACACTCACACTTAATAATCTCCTTCTAGTTACCCCCTTCTCACTCTTCCCCTATATCCCCAAAACCAATAAGACCATCCCTTCATTTAATTCCGGCCTACATGCACCATCGATATATACTAGTCTTCCTCGGTGTCTCTTGAACAAACACGTTCTCTCGATGTCGACTCCTCTCACGCGCACACACCTTCTCTTCCCTCTCTACGGGCATTTTCTCTCTCGCACCCCATCGTTGGTGGCCTCTGCCATATACATCACCTCTCTATGATGAAGCAATGCACACTTAAATTACATCCGCCACCGAGGACCCCGCGACACCCACACACCCACACACACACACAAACACACACGCACGCATGCACCCACCCACCCACCCACACACACACACACACACAAACACACACTAAGACTCCATCACACACACACATAGAATCCATCTCTCTCTCTCTCTCTCTCTCACTCACACACACACACACACACAAACACACACACACTAAGACTCCATCTCACACACACATGCTCTAGGCGGAGCATTTGTTCCTACCACCCTTCATCCAACCTTACCCATATGCTAAACAATCATCTTAATTTACTTGTATAACATGGACAAATTCCACTTTACTTTAGTAGTTAGCAAACTTATCATCTGTACCCTTATAAAAAACAGAGTTGGCGATGATGGTGTGCCTGCCATCTTGTAATATAGACTGTCTGATCTATATTTGACGGATAGAAAGCAAACTATGATAATTTTACAAAAGATACCCGCACCTCTGTCCACATCCTTATCTCCCACAACCTCATTGCTGAGCTATTAAAAAAGGAAGTCTCTAGAACAATCTAGCATGGTGGCCGCTGCCGCCTACCGGCGCCGTCCATCCCCATGCCTCCGCCCATTCCGACCACCAGTCACCACCACGCTCCACTCCTCCTCACCTTATCTCTCATCTTTCATTTTTTCGATGGCATTCTCGAGATACCAGTTTTCTGATAAAATTCTCGAGATATCATTAGTTTTTACACATGGGATTACTCCTGCATGGGTTAATCACAATAGTTGTTTTGTAAAAAAATGCATATTGATGTTCCGTGTAATGCACGAGCATCTTGCTTGTAATTATATAAAGCAAATCATGAGCAGGAAGTGACATTTTTTTACACAACCACGTTAACATGGCCACGTAAATCACTAGCTAAAGTAAATACCATTATACTTATATCCAGATGCAAAAGGTTGAGTACATGTCCAAAGAGTAGAGTCGTACACACGCACTCTATCTCTCAGAATCTCTCACACACACACCAGTTATGTGACGCCCACTTCAGCAGACACGTATGTTACAATTTGTGCACCCGCGGGTACACGTGATGCTGCGCATTTATTTAAGACGGAGGGCAAACCCAAACAGTAGCTGCATTCATTCCCCTCCCGCCGCCTCTTCTCTGGTCGCCGTCGCCCAGTAGCCATGGCCCGGCCGAAGGTAACTGGTAACAACATACGCCATATTCTCGCCGGAGCAGCGCTTTAATCTAGAAATTTTAGTGGTCATGCATGCATCTTTTTGTGCTACCACTCCTATATAAGGGTTGACCGGTCACTTCCCGTGGATGTGCGTGGGCGGTGGAAGAGGAAGGAGAAGGGAAGCGGGTTGTGGAGTAACGTTTTTTACCACAATTTCTTAGGAAACCGAGTGCAATAATTGAGTAGTTTGGCAAACTACCAGTACTACACCTGAGGCCCCGCTTGGATTCGGTGTAAACTTATACACCCGGATTTAATCTACAAGTGTATTTTACCGGTCGCAGTGTTATTTCCGCCTAGATTGAAAACGACGGCTCGAGGTCTGTTTTGGTTACAAGTGTATTTAGGAGCAAACCGACGATCCAAGCGGGGCCTGAAATGGTTCAAAACCTATACTCCCTTGTCAGCGCGCGCTTCCCACATGAAACGGTCAGCGTCGCCCTGGAGCGTCAGTGCCGCATTAATGCCTGGCCAGAGCGGATGTGACCTCTCACCGGCGCCGGCTTTGAAGCGGCATGACGGCCGAGAGAGCGCCGCTTCCCGGTGCACGCGAGTACTCCGCGTCGAGGCTGGCCATAGGCCCTGTTTGGATCCAAGGGTTAGAGTTAGTTTGAGCTTGTTGGGGCTCAAATAGCCCTAAAGTATCCAAGGATGAGGGTTTAAATTGGAGCAAGTTGCACCAAACCCACCAAAAAACTATCCCACCCAAGAGGTGCTAACTGGAGATAGTTCTCATTGGGACCACTGAAAAATCACTTTTCTCTCTCTATCAAGTGCATTTGTTGTCAATCTAACCCTGTCACCCAAACACCTCTTTGGCTACAGTTAGTTCAGGGTTAGTCATGAGTTAGTCTAACCTCTAGCTAAGTTAGAGTATCCAAACAGGAGCAGTATAGGACATACAAGTTGCTAAAAGCATACAGTCAAATTCGTACGTGAAAGGATTTTTTTTTCTTTTTGAAAACGGAACATGAAAGGAATTTTTTTAGAATGCTCTTGGCATGTCACTAACATGTGATGAGTTAACCGACCTCAATAGACGGCAAAAATGCCAGCCCGCCACACTTTGAGAGAGACGAGGAGGGAGAAGAGATACAGGCTGCTGGATTACTAGAGATAGGTGTCGCATGGAAGCCAAGAAATATGGTGATAGCGTGGGTTAGCCATGTACTAGTATGATGTGACTACACTGGGCTATCATGTTTCGTACTCTTCCAGTCCACTATGGAGATGATTGGTTGATTTTATATCGCTGAATAATATAAAATATTATGAGTGCAGACGCTCCACCACGAGGTTCCTTACTCCTTCTCGGTCATCGGGAATCTATGTTCTTCTGCTCTATTTTTTTATGTGAGCTATGTTCATCCTTTTGCCAACACGCGAGATATCTAGCATCAAGGTGCACGTGTCATGCAAGGATCATTCCATCTATATGAAGGACATGTGGGACTGGAACTATGAGACAGACATGTACCTAGGAGTGGACGTACGAACCTGAGTAATGTAGCGCAGTAAGTGAATTCGAACGGCACAAATGGTATGAACATGTGTGGCATATAGGGTGTGTTTGGTTGCGTTCTCGTCTCAGCATAGTCGTTCCCTCTTCATGCATGCTCTCTTCATGCATGCTCTCTTCATGCATGCTTCTAGTGTATTTGTGCTAAACTACTGTGGACTCATGCACCCTCCATACACTCTACCAAACACCCAAAAATGGGTCGAGAAGGGAACTCTTGGGCGGCATTTGTCTCTTACTACGTACTCCCTCCGTTCCAAATTACTCGTCGTGGTTTTAGTTCAAATTTGAACTAAAACCACGACGGGTAATTTGGAACGGAGGGAGTACCACTAAATGTTGTACGTGCAATGCACGGTGATGTTATGGAGTACGTGCCTAAGTACTCTACTACTACTATATTAGTTGGAGGCATATATTAGCTTTTATATTTGTTTACGTGTATGTCCCGAGACCTTCCAACTAGACGTGTCTTTCTCTCCAGGTCGCACTTTGTATCATTCATACCACTAGTACTACTACGTGTGGTCTCCGACCCAGAAGTGGAAGAAGTGGAGATGCTCTACCACACTGTTTTTTTGTGCTGGGCTCTACCACGCTGTTGATGTCCCACTCCTTTCGCCGACGTGTGGTACATCCAGCACATGCCATGTTTGGCACTCTTCGTTGTAAGAGTTGAAATGCTAGCATTCATTAGAAATAAAAAATAAATATAAATCAACAATGATACTATTTTATTAGAACCAATCAGCAGTGATACTATACCACACGGTTTCCTTGCTCCTCGATATCGAAAAGAATACTTCCGTTTGCCAACATGTGGGACGTCGACCATCCTGGTCCACTTGCCATGCATGCAGAACTCCAAGGGAGAGTCACCCCTGTCGTTGCGCCGCAGTAATAATGACTAATGAGCCGTCAAATCAGAGGCCCAACCTTTCCCATGAAGTTGCTCGGACAAAGGAACCATCATGACTTCGTTGAATTCCGCTTCTTGAAGAAAACTTCTGTAGCAGCAGTACTGCTAGCTACAGTAGTTACTCCAACAGAGGCCTCCTTTCGTTCATAGGATAGGAATTTTATAGGAATATGAAAATCATAGGAAGTGAGATGACATGGATCTCAATTCCTATAGAGAAAGAGATGCCATTTGCTGCATAGGATAGGAATTTTTCCATTGAGTCTAGGCTAATGTACTGGTAATTTGCTCTAAAAACTACAGTAGTAACTAGTAGTACTGGTACATGCTCGTACTCAGACACAGACACACACACACTAACTACTAGTACTACTACTTCTCACATGCTGGCCAGACGCCGTCGTTCTCCTTCCTGGCTTTGTCGGTGACACCCCACCATGCTTGGATCTCCGTCGACCTCTCCGTAGCAGTGTGTGCGTCCTCTTCTTTCTTGCAGCAGCGGGCCTCTCTTTTGTTGAGTGCTTTCTTACTTTTATGCTCCCTCTGTGCGGCTTTGGCCGCCTCTTGCTCTACCCCCCATTCGGCCTTGGTAGCTTCAAATTCCTCCCACATAGGTGTGAGGTCGCGAGCGGCGATGAACTCGACACGGCGGGATGCCATCGCTTCCCTACCATTTTGCGTGTAGTCGTGGGCGGTGAGGAACTTGGCGCAGCGGGATGCCATCGCTTCCTTACCGGTTAGTGTGCGGCGCGGTGGCATGAACGATGCTTGGTGAGAGCTCTAGGATGGAGTGGCCGGACAACCATAGAGTGCATTGGTTTATCAAGAGCTCAAGGACAGAAGACGAAGGAAATTTGGATTCCCCTTCAATCCTGGTCATTTATTACAGAGTAAAATGCATTGGCGGTCATCGAACTTGTCTTGATAGCTCACTTTGATCATTGTATACGAGATATGCTGATTATACAGTCATTGGCTCAGCGTATAGCTCCGTATTTGTCTGGTTGACCAGTCAAACAGTCCGCATGCGCCTCATTAGCTCGTGTTCTTTATCTATCTACGCGGGCCTACCTATCAGTGGAGAAATAAATAAAAACCAAAATTATGCGTATGTGGGGAATCAAACCACGGGCTCGTCGCTGCAACGCACACTCGTCAGCCAAATGAAAAAGAAATACTTTGCGTCAGGCACTCACGCTCATGCTGTCAAAGCATGCTAATGCATGCACGTCGCCCTCTCAATCAAAGTCCTTCTCATGGCCTACGCGAACGCCGAGCATGTATTCACCTGGCTCAACACCAACAGTCATACTCGGAGTGCCTTGCTCATGTATATCGTCCATCACAACGACAATCTATAAAACAGCCTAGCTAGAGAGGCTACTATGGTATAGAGTATGTACTATCGTGAGCGACCGATCTTAGTGCCACTGTACATGAGTGTGTGTCTGATTGATTCATCCATTATTCGTAAGTTATGCATGGTTGTGTGGTGTCTAATGGTGGTCGTGAAAGTCTAGCTGGCGACAAGAGCAGTTGCATGGACACCTGGTTGTCAATAAGTGACGCATATGCTTCAAAGGATCGTCATCCATGAGTTCACACTTTACGACCACGCCAGCGTCTGACCACCCTGGCCTACCGAAACCCCTTTCATCACTAGCATGCGCTTCCCGCCTAAAATGGTCACCGTCTCTCCAGAACGTCAATGCCGCATTCACCGGACTTAACTACAAGTGAAGTTGGTGTGTCACTGACATGCGGGCCAGATGCCCATTGGGCCCACACGTTAGTAACCCAACGCACCTATAGTCAAGTCACTGAAGCAGCATCCACATTCAGACTCGATGAACCTACTCCGGCGCCAGCCGTCCATCCGTCTACCGCGGCCCATTGCCATTCGCCCGCAATATTAACTTGAGCCCCAGCTCCCAGCCATAGCCAAAGACCCACACTCATTCTCCTCTAGTCCCTTCCTTCTGTCGGCACCACTCCAACCATGGCCTCCTGGCGCTCCGAAGCTCTCTTGGATGTACTGTGTACTGTCGCAGGAGCAGACGAGGGACATTGGCGGCTCCGCTCTGGGCGCACTCCAAAGCTCTCTTCGACGTACTGTCGCAGGAGCAGACGAAGGAGATCGCTGGCACCCCCCAGGCCGCCCTCTGCCGCCATGACCACGAAGCTGGCGCGCGTGTGTGGGCGCAGCCGGGAGCGAGGAAGAGTAGTACACGGTAGGTCGCCGTTGCTCTGGTCCCAGGAAGGCCACCGCTACTCCACTCAGTCGATGCCAAGCTTGGTGTGGCAAACATCGGCGGCCGATTAGCCGCTTGACGGCGACGTGGAGGCTGAAATCTTCAGAACATTGTGCTCCGGGGGAGGAGGTTATCGAGGCGGATGAGGAGGAGGAAAAGGCAATGGCCGGCTTTCCCGGGTTCATGGCCGAACATGGTGGTCGGGCGCTGGCGATCGTTTAGATTAGGTTTACAGTAGGTTTTAGTATGGTTTGTGCAAAATATGTAATGAATTTTGTCCAGTTTGTAGGAAAAGTTTTCAAAATGTAATGAATTTCATCCGGTTAATTTGAAATTTGCTTTTTTTGCATGAATTTCGTCCGGTTAGTTCATATAGTTGTCGAAAGGTATGCAGGCAGCATCAGATGGCATCCATCAGTGTCCTCAGACAGATGCCGGTGTAAATTTGTGGGCCAGCGCTGGAGATGCCCTAACTATCATGCTATAATCTCTAACAGTGCTCCATTATTTGGCAAGGAACGGTTATCCCTCGATCAAAATCAGATCCGCGTTGTTTCGCACTCTGCTACCTCTTGGGCACTGTGTTGGATTTCCCCGAAGAGGAGAGGATGATACATCAAAGTAGCATAAGTATTTCCCTCAGTTTTTGAGAACCATGGTATCAATCCAGTAGGAGACCACGCACAAGTCCCTCGTACCTACACAAAATGATAGCTCCTCCCAACCAACGCGATTAGGGGTTGTCAATCCCTTCATGGTCACTTACGAGAGTGAGATCTGATAGAGATGATAAATAATATTTTTTGGTATTTTTGGTATATAGATGCAAAGTGAAAAGCAAAAGGCAAAGTAAAAAACAAAGCAAGTAATAAAGTAATGGAGATTGATATGATGAGAATAGACCCGGGGGCCATAGGTTTCACTAGTGGCTTCTCTCAAGAGCATAAGTATTCTACCGTGGGTGAACAAATTACTGTTGAGCAATTGACAAAATTGAGCATAATTATGAATATATCTAGGTATGATCATGTATATAGGCATCATGTCCGAGACAAGTAGATCGAAACGATTCTGCATCTACTACTGTTACTCCACTCATCGACTGCTATCCAGCATGCATCTAGAGTATTAAGTTAAAAACAGAGTAATGACTTAAGCAAGATGACATGATGTAGAGGGATAAATTCATGCAATATGATAAAACCCCATCTTGTTATCCTCGATGGCAACAATACAATACGTGCCTTTCTGCCCCTTCTGTCACTGGGAAAGGACACCGCAAGATTGAACCCAAAGCTAAGCACTTCTCCCATTGCTAGAACTACCAATCTAGTTGGCCAAACCAAACGGATAATTCGAAGAGACTTGCAAAGATAACTCAATCACACATAAAAGAATTCAGAGAAGATTCAAATATTATTCATAGATAAGCTGGATCATAAACCCAAAATTCATCGTTCTCAACAAACACACCGCAAAAATAAGATTACATCGAATAGATCTCCACAAGAGAGGGGTAGAACATTGTATTGAGATCCAAAAAGAGAGAAGAAGCCATCTAGCTACTAGCTATGGACCCGAAGGTCTGAAGTAAACTACTCACACTTCCTGCTCTTCCTCGAGTAGGTAAATGATAAAAAAGAATTTTTGATGCGGAGTGATACTTTGGCATAATTTCAATGTAAATCTTCTTAATTGTGGCACGAATATTCAGATCCGAAAGTTTCAAGACAAAAGTTCATATTGACATAAAAAATAATAATACTTCAAGCATACTAATCAAAGCAATCATGTCTTCTCAAAATAGCACGACAAAAGAAAGGTCATCCCTACAAAAATCATATAGTTAGGCTATGCTTCATTTTCGTCACACAAAGATGTTCCCAACTTCTATACCCCCGATGACAAGCCAAGCAATTGTTCCATACTTAAATAATCTCAAACTTTTTCAACCTTCACGCAATACATGAGAGTGAGCCATGGATACAGCACTATGGGTGCAATATAATATGATGATGGGGACTATGTGGAGAAGACAAAAAAGGAGAAAGTCTCACATTGACGAGGATAATCAATGGGCTATGGAGATGCCCATTAATTGATGTCAACATGAGGAGTAGGGATTGCCATGCAACAGATGCACTAGAGCTATGAATGCTCAACAAAAATAAACTAGTGGGTGTGCATCCAACTCGCTTGCTCACGAAGACCTGGGGCATTTGAGGAAGCCCATTGTAGGAATATACAAGCCAAGCTCTATAATGAAAAATCCCCACTAGTATAAAAAGACAACTTATGAGACTCACTACATGAAGAACAAGGTGCTACTTTGAAGCACACTATATGAGACTCACTACATGAAGAACAAGGTGCTACTTTGAAGCACAAGTGTGGAAAAGAGATAGTAGCATTGCCCTTTTTATTTATTTTTATTTTTGGGCCTTTTTTTTCTTTTGGCCTTTCTCTTTTTTGGGGCAATGCTCTAATAATGATGATCATCACACTTCTATTGATTACAACATGAGGATTACAACTCAAAACTTAGAACAAGATATGACTCTATATGAATGCCTCCGGCGGTGTACCGGGATGGTGCAATGAATCAAGAGTGACATGTATGAAAAATAATGCATGGTGGCTTTGCCACAAATACGATGTCAACTACCTGATCATGCAATGACAATATGACAAAAGTAATGTGTGTCATGATGATGATGATGATGATGATGGAAGTTGCATGGCAATATATCTTGGAATGGCTATGGAAATGCCATGATAGGTAGGTATGGTGGTTGTTTTGAGGAAGATATAAGGAGGTTTATGTGTGATAGAGCGTATCGTATCACGGGGTTTGGATGCACCGGCGAAGGTTGCACCAACTCTCAAGGTGAGAAAGGGTAATGAACGGTACCGAAGAGGCTAGCAAAGGCAGAAAGGTGAGAGTGCGTATAATCCATGGACTCAACATTAGTCAAAAGAACTCATATACTTATTGCAAAAATTTAGAAGTCATCAAAAATCAAGTACTACGGGCATGCTCCTAGGGGGATAGATTGGTAGGAAAAGACCATCGCTCGTCCCCGACCGCCACTCATAAGGATGCACAAGCCAGGTACACTTCATGTTTCAAATTTGTTACACAACTTTAACCATACGTGCATGCTACGGGACTTGCAAACTCCAACACAAGCATTTCTCAAATTCACAATTACTCAACCAGCACGACTTTGATATTATCACCTCCATATCTCAAAACAATTATGAAGCATCAAACTTATCTTAGTATTCAATTCACTCAAAAGAAAGTTTCACATATCTTGAATACCAAGTATATTAACATTGAGCAAATTACCATGCTATTAATGACTCTCAATATAATCTAAGTGAAGCATGAGAGATCAATAGTTTCTTTAAAAAAATTCCACCACCGTGCTCTAAAAGATCTAAGTGAAGCACCAGAGCAAAAAAATATCACGCTCAAAAGATATAAGTGAAGCACTATGAGCAAAACTATCAAGTTCAAAAGATATAAGTGAAGCACATAGAGTATTCTAACAAATTCCAATTCATGTATGGCTCTCTCAAAAGGTGTGTACATTAAGGATGATTGTGGTAAACTAACAAGCAAAGACGCAAATAATACAAGACGCTCCAAGCAAAACACATATCATGTGGTGAATAAAAATATAGCTCCAAGTAAATTACCGATGGAATTAGACGAAAGAGGGGATGCCTTCCGGGGCATCCCCAAGCTTTGACTTTTTGGTGTCCTTGGATTATCTTGGGGGTGCCATGGACATCCCCAAGCTTAGGCTCTTGCCACTCCTTGTTCCATAATCCATCAAAAGAATTCACCCAAAACTTGAAAACTTCACAACACAAAACTCAATAGAAATCTCGTGAGCTCCGTTAGAGAAAGAAAACAAAAGACTAATTAAGGTACTATAATGAACTCATTATTTATTTATGTTGGTGTTAAACCTACTGTATTCCAACTTCTCTATGGATTATAAACTATTTTACTGGCCATAGATTCATCAAAATAAGCAAACAACACACGCAAAATGGAATCTGTCAAAAACAGAATAGTCTGTAGTAATATGTAACTAACGCAAACTTATGGAACTCTAAAATTCCTACCAAAATAGGAAGTCCTGGACAATTTTTCTATTGAACATAATAAAAAAGAATTAACACAAAAGCACGTTTCTGTGATTTAACAAAATTATATTCGTGCGCGCAAAGTTTCTGTTTTTCAGCAGAATCAAATCAACTATCATCGTAGGTTATCCTATAGGTTCTACTTGGCACAAACACTAATTAAAACATAAAACCACATCCAGACAGAGTCTAGATGTATTATTTATTCTTGAACATAAGCAAAAACAAAAAACAAAAATAAAATTGGGTTGCCTCCCAACAAGCGCTATCATTTAACACCCCTAGCTAGGCATAAAAGCAAGGATAGATCTAGGTATTGCCATCTTTGGTAGGCAATCCATAAGTGGCTCTCATGATGGATTCATATGGTAATTTTATTTTCTTTCTTGGGAAGTGTTCCATGCCCTTCTTTAAGGGAAATTGGAATCTAATATTCCCTTCCTTCATATCAATAATTGCACCAATCGTTCTAAGGAAAGGTCTACCAAGAATAATAGGACATGAAGGATTGCAATCTATATCAAGAACGATAAAATATACGGGCACATAATTCCTATTTGAGAAAATAAGAAAATCATTAATTCTTCCCATAGGCTTTTTAATAGTGGAATCTACAAGATGCAAGTTTAGAGAGCAATCATCAAAGTCACGGAAATCTAGCAAATCACACAAAGTTTTGGGAATAGTAGAGACACTAGCACCCAAATCACACAAAGCATGAAACTCATAATCTTTAATTTTAATTTTAATAGTAGGTTCCCACTCATCATAGATTTTTCCAGGGATAGAAACTTTCAACTCAAGTTTTTCTTCATAAGATTGCATCAAGGTATCAACAATGTGTTCGGTAAAGGCCTTATTTTGACTATAAGCATGAGGAGAATCTAGCACGGATTGCAACAAGGAAATACAACCAATTAAGATCAATTTTCATAATTAAATTCCTTGAGATCCAAAATAGTGGATTTAGCAACATCTAGGTTTTTATTTCTTTCAATCCCACTTTTATCAATTTCACCATCAAGATCTAAAAACTTTGAATTCTTAGAACGCCTTCTAGGTAAAGGAAGATCATATTCAGTTTCATCAAGATTCATATTGCAAAACAAAGATTTAATGGGGGACACATCAATAACTTTTAGATCTTCATCTTGATTTTCATAGGAATTGGAAGAACACGCTTTAATAAAGGCATCTTTGGAAGCACGCATCCTAGCGGTTCTTTCTTTGCACTCATCAATGGAAATTCTAATGGCTTTGAGAGACTCATTGATATCATGCTTAGGAGGAATAGATCTAAGCTTTGAAGAATCAATTTCAAGAGAAATTCTATCAACGTTCCTAGCCAAATCATCAACTTTAAGCAATTTCTCTTCTAGCAGAGCATTAAAATTCTTTTGTAAATTCATAAACTCTTTAATGCTATTCTCAAATTCAGAGGGCATATTATTAATATTTCCATAAGAGTTTTTGTAGGAATTTCCATAATTATTATAAGGATTACTAGGATAAGGCCTAGGATTAAAATTCCCTCTATACGCATTGTTTCCAAAACTATTCCTACCAACAAAATTCACATCCATAGATTCATTGTTATTATCAATCAAAGTAGACAAAGGCATATCATTGGGATCAAGAGGAGTATTTTTAGAAGCAAACATCTTCATAAGTTCATCCATCTTTTCACTCAAAACATTGATTTCTTCTGTAGCATGCACTTTTTTACTAGAAGATCTTTCGGTGTGCCATTGAGAATAATTAGCCATAATATTATCAACCAATTTTGTAGCATCTCCTAACGTAATTTCCATAAACGTGCCTCCCGCGGCCGAATCTAAAAGATTTCTAGAAGCAAAATTCAATCCTGTATAAAATTTGTGTATGATCATCCATAAATTCAAACCATGAGTAGGGCATTTGCGAAGCATCAATTTCATTCTTTCCCAAGATTGGGCAACATGCTCATGATCAAGTTGTTTACAATTCATAATATCGTTCCTAAGAGTGATGATCTTAGCGGGAGGAAAATACTTAGAGATAAAAGCATCTTTGCACTTGTTCCAAGAATCAATACTATTTTTAGGCAAAGCCGAAACCAAACTTTGGCACGATCTCTAAGTGAAAATGGAAATAACTTCAATTTGACAATATTGTTATCCGTATCTTTCTTCTTTTGCATATCACACAAATCAACAAAATTGTTTAGATGAGTAGCGACATCTTCACTAGGAAGACCGGTGAATTGATCTTTCATAACAAGATTCAACAAAGTGGTATTGATTTCACAAGACTCATCATTATTAAGAGGAGCAAACGGAGTACTAAGGAAATCATTATTAATGGTATTCGAGAAATCACACAATTTGGTATTATCTTGCGCCATAGCAACAAGTAATCCAACACACAAGCAAACAGAAAGGCAACAGGAAAAGGCAAACGGGAAAGAGAGAAGGAGATTGGGAAAGAGAGGGCGAATAAAACGGCATGGGTGAAGTGGGGGAGAGGAAAACGAGAGGCAAATGGCAAATAATGTAATGCGAGAGATAGGGATTGTGATGGGTACTTGGTATGGTTGACTTGCTTGCGTGAGCCTCCCCAGCAACGACGCCAGAAAGTCTTCTTGCTACCTCTTGAGCACTGCGTTGGATTTCCCCGAAGAGGAAAGTATTTCCCCCAGTTTTTGAGAACCAAGGTATCAATCCAGTAGGAGACCACGCACAAGTCCCTCGTACCTACACGAAATGATAGCTCCTCGCAACCAACGCGATTAGGGGTTGTCAATCCCTTCACGGTCACTTACGAGAGTGAGATCTGATAGACATGATAAATAATATTTTTTGGTATTTTTGGTATATAGATGCAAGGTGAAAAGTAAAAGGCAAAGTAAAAACAAAGAAAGTAATAAAGTAATGGAGATTGATATAATGAGAATAGACCCGGGGCCATAGGTTTCACTAGTGGCTTCTCTCAAGAGCATAAGTATTCTACGGTGGGTGAACAAATTACTGTTGAGCAATTGACTGAATTGAGCATAATTATGAGTATATCTAGGTATGATCATGTATATAGGCATCACGTCCGAGACAAGTAGATCGAAACGATTCTGCATCTACTACTATTACTCCACTCATCGACCGCTATCCAGCATGCATATAGAGTATTAAGTTAAAAATAGAGTAACGCCTTAAGCAAGATGACATGATGTAGAGGGATAAATTCATGCAATATGATAAAAAACCCATCTTGTTATCCTTGATGGCAACAATACAATACGTGCCTTGCTGCCCCTTCTGTCACTAGGAAAGGACACCGCAAGATTGAACCCAAAGCTAAGCACTTCTCCCATTGCTAGAACTACTAATCTAGTTGGCCAAACCAAACGGATAATTCAAAGAGACTTGCAAAGATAACTCAATCACACATAAAAGAATTCAGAGAAGATTCAAATATTATTCATAGATAAGCTGGATCATAAACCCACAATTCATCGGTCTCAACAAACACACCGCAAAAACAAGATTACATCGAATAGATCTCCATGAGAGAGGGGGAGAACATTGTATTGAGATCCAAAAAGAGAGAAAAAGCCATCTAGCTACTAGCTATGGACCCGAACACTACTACAAAAAGGGCTATAGATGGAATGGCCACTAATGGCGCACCTGTGATGTGGTGCGCCATTACTATGTTCTAATGGCGCACCATGTCTCGGTGCACCATTAGTAATAAATTACTAATGGCGCACCTGGTGTGTGGTGCGCCATTAGTAGTTTTGGAAAAAAACATAAAAAAAATTTGTTACTAATGGCGCACCGTTGTATAGTGCGCCATTACTAATTGACATAGTAATGACGTACCACATCCATCGTGCGCCATTAGTAGTTTTAAAAAAAAAGTAAAAAAAGAAAAAAAAATGTTACTAATGGCGCACCATGTCTCGGTGCGCCATTACTAGTTAAAACTAGTAATGGCGCACTGACCACTGGTGCGCCATTACTAAGTTAAAACTAGTAATGGCGCACTGACCACTGGTGCGCCATTACTAAGTTTTTTTCAAAAAAAATTTAAAAAAATATCATTTTTTTCATTTTTTTTCAAAACTAGTAATGGCGCACCGTGGGTGTGGTGCGCCATTACTAGTTTAACTAGT
>NC_057795.1:221047980-221118098 GCF_018294505.1 Triticum aestivum
AAATAAAAGAAAATGTTGGAAATGTCAAAAAAATAAAAGAAAATAAGTTTCCCATGTGATATGTGGTCTAGTTGTTGCGAAAATTTACAAATATGAATTTCGACTTTATTTGCAAACTCTCTCTAGAAATTTGTAAAATGGGCATAACTTTTGCATACGAACTCGGATGAAAAAGTTTTTTATATGAAAAATCATCTACTCGAAAAGTTACATCCAAATTTACGGAAAATCCCCAAAAACCTAACAGAAAAAAAGTTATGGGGCTTTCAAGATCTAGAGGCAAAAAAATCAAAAAAATTTAAACTTACTAGTGGCGCACCGTGGATGTGGTGCGCCACTAGTAACAGAAAAAAAATTGGTTTTGAATTTTTTTTGGATCTTTTTTCAAAAAATGATACGTAATATGACCGGGAAGTTTGAAATATTTTTCAAAATTTCATCATAGTCATGAACATGAACAAAGTCCTAGACATCAACAAGGTATAACAGGATTGATATGCTAGATATATCAACAAGTGCCTGTGAAATGAGCTGTTGCTGTGGTTGGATAGAACTTTGAAGTTAAGCGTGCTTGGGCTGGAGTAGTGTGAGGATGGGTGACCTTTTGGGAAGTTTGACAAGGGAGTGCGATTTGACCTGAGATTAAGCCATAGTGAACTGAGATTAAGAAAAAACGAAAAAAATATTTGGAATTTTTTTTTGATTTTTTCTAAAAACATTTGAAAAAATTTGAAAAAATATTGTTACTAATGGCGCACTTCTATGTGGTGCGCCATTAGAAAAAATTCTAATGGCATGATGCTAATGGCGCACCAGTAGTGCTCCATTAGAAGGCAAAACCGGTGTGCCATTAGTAGGCCTTTTCCTAGTAGTGGAAGGTCTGAAGTAAACTACTCACACTTCATCGGAGGGGCTATGGTGTTGATGTAGAAACCCTCCATGGTGGATGCCCCCTCCGGCGGAGCTCCCGAACAGGCCCCAAGATGGGATCTTGTGGATACAGAAGGTTGTGGCGGTGGAATTAGGTTTTTGGCTCATCGTCTGATCGTTTGGGGATACGTAGGTATATATAGGAGGAAGGAGTACGTCGGTGGAGCAATAGGCGGGCCACGAGGCAGGGGGGCGCGCCCTAGGGGGGCGCCCCCCACCCTCGTGACCGACTCTTTTGTTCCTTGGAGCAGGGTCCAAGTCTCCTGGATCACGTTCGGTGAGAAAATCACGTTCCCGAAGGTTTCATTCCGTTTGGACTCCGTTTGATATTCCGTTTCTTCGAAACACTGAAATAGGCAAAAAATAGCAATTGTGGGCTGGGCCTCCGATTAATAGGTTAGTCCCAAAAATAATATAAAAGTGGAAAATAAAGCCCAATATAGTCCAAAAGAGTAGATAAAGTAGCATGGAGCAATCAAAAATTATAGATACATTGGAGACGTATCACACTCCTCCCACGTAAGAGTGTAAACTCTTGCTTACATAAAAATGGAGCAAGTGGACGGCACTTTAGCACGTCATATCACTCAAACTAGCCCGCCCAACGAGTGGGAAAGCACTGCACTCGTCATTTTGTTCTGGATTTCTATCGATCGATCGTGGGAAAATGTTATGCCTTGCAAATTCTGAAGGGAAAGGCGGCACACTTACGACTTGTACGCATCCCACCCCCGACAGTCCGGTTCGCACGCCGCTCACCAGAGGGGACACGTGTTGTCTTGCAATTTCACAGACATGTGGGACTACAATTTAATAAACCATCGATAGCCGAAATCTAATCACTCGGCGGGCATCGGCTGAGAAGAGAGAGATGGGGGAGGGAGAAGAGATCGCCCGCCCGCCGCGCACAGACTCCAAGAAATATATGGTGATAATGTGAGGTGGGCCATGCGGGAGTCCAGGCCGCTTCCAAGCCCGCTTCTGACCGCCCTGGCCCCTCAGACGCCAGCTGCCCGCCGCATGCGTGCATAGCAAGTAGTACCAGTAAAATACTGGGCTATAAGACCGCTTATGTGGAGGAGAGAGAGGTATTGACAAAGTCAAGGTGTGGGCTCTGCAAGAGCCCGTCTCTACACATGCTCCTAGGTATAAAAAAATAATTGTAAAAAAAAGAGGTATAAAAAAACAATTGTGTCTAAAAAAAGAAAGGTAAAAAACATTTGAGAGGAAATAGACAGAGAGAAAGTGAGAAAAAGTTGTAACCTTATAGCCAACCTTATAGTCAACAGTATGGTAGTATTACATGAGGAAGGAGGGAGTGGTGCACATGCCAAGTTCACTGGGCTGTCGTGTTTCACACTCCTCCGTCGTAACAGTGGAGACAATAGATTTCATCAAAAATAAACAATGAATACTCATTGCTCGTCCTCTTATCGAAAAGAATACATTCATTCGCCGACATGTGGGACGTCAACCATCTTGGTCCACTTGCCATGCACAAAATTATCTTGGTCTACCCCGGTCGTATCGCAGGCCCAACATTTCCCACTGTAAGTTGGTCGGACGAAGGAACTAGCATGACTTCGTTGAATTCCGCTTCTTCAAGAAAACTTACTATACCCGCAATACTGCTACCACACGCGAAGACTGGACGGCACTGTACCACGTCATATCACTGAAACCCACTAGGCCATCCTAAAAAAACCACTAGGCCAAACTAGCCCGCCTATAGGTCATCTATTTTGGGACAGAGGGAGTACGTCTCTGTAATACTATGATTTTGGGTTGTACGTCTTTGTACATTTGCTACGATTTTCCTACCCTATGAACCAAATGAGGCCTGAATGTATATGTGTCGACTAAGCCTACAATTTTAGGAGCTTGGGCTATTGGCCGATCGACGACGGATAAGTATAAGCGTACCACGAGCTCATCAGCCCTAACGTTTCTCTTCGGTGAGTGTTTTTCAAGTACTATAGCTCGCACAGTAGCTAGCCTACTAACACCAAGAATCATTAAACAAGCCCTGCTGATATGATAAACAGTTCAAACTTACATCTAAGCATGCCATATATTACATCAAAAGCTGGTGAGGATACATCTGTTTCCATAACTCGGAGAGGGTTCACATGATTCAGTATCAAACAAAAGTAGCAAGTACTGCCCACACAAGACAGTGCACTAGCCCTAAGATGGTTTGATAACACGCATCGTTCTGGTAATTAAACATAGGGCAATGCAAACTACCCTGAAAGATTGGCGTGACCAACTATTTCTTGTCATCGATCTCTCGGGCAATGACCACAGCATGGACAGCGGTATGGGAATCGATCTCTGAGGCGATTTCCAAAGGACTGACTGTGACATTGGAATCGATGTCTGGGGCGATGTCCACAGGATGGACAGCGTCATCGGAATCGATCTCCGGGGCGATGCCAACAGGACGGACCGCGACATCGAAAACGATCTCTAGGGCGTTGTCCACAGGACGGGCTGCGACATCGGAATCATCAAGGACGTCCACCGGCACTTGCACAACCCTAACATATTAGAAAGCACATTGCAAATAATCAAAAACCACAACTATGGTAATAAGCCATTATTTTTTACCTTGTGCAACTCACCGAGGGATCCCATCCCTCCGGGGGCCATCTCCTCGTCCTCGATGGGGGCCATCACCTTGCAAGGGGAATACTGCTCTCAACGGCGACTATCTCCTCAAACTCGGCCTTGAACCTCGCATAGGTGGCCATCAGAGTTTTTGGGGTAGGCACAGTGGGGCCGTTGCTATTCTTCCAACTTTCTTTGAGGACTTCGTCCGCCAACATTGTAAACTCTTTAGCCAGTGTTTGTTTCTTGGAGTTCTTCATCTCCATGGGTTGGCCCACCAACATGGTCAACTCGTTGGTTAGTTCTTGCTTCCTGTAGATCGCTATCTCTAGTGGGTTCTCCACAGGCAACTCTTTGCCTAGTGCTCCAGGATCCATCAATGAACTGACAAACAAAAAGCAATTGAAAGGAAACCACAATCGCAATGAAAATGGGAAAAGAATAGGCCATGAGAATCGGTCGGTGCTTCGCAAAAAGAAGATTCTTGGAATGAAAATATAGCAGCATCACTGATTCTCCCACCTTTCCTTCGTCAGTACAGAGGAAAAATGGCAGAAGTGAGTAGCCTGGAGTGATGTTTTCTTCAAGAAAGGGGATAAAGGACTTCAACGAGCATTCCAGTGAAATGATGGTTGCTTCGTCCAGTCCAACTTCGAGGCCACTTTACCACTGCTAGTAAAGGTGTGGGTTTTGGGATATGACGGTTCATGATTGCCACACCGGGGTGACTGGTGAGTCTTGACTGTAGCATCTCTCTATGATTTGCTGGATGGCACGCGGGCCCGGATGCTTTGATGTCCCGCATGTAGATAGAGCGGCTAGTCATATAGGAGTGCTCAATATTGTGCACCGCGACCAAGGCAGAGAGGAAAACGAGAGAACTATGTAATTAACGCATGAGTTTAATTAGGGTAGTTTTGTAAAGTATGAGATACATTCCTCCAATCACAAAATGCCTTGGTTGATGAGATTTGAGATTTGAGCCCTATAAACCGGAAGGGAGGGAGTACTGCACGTGGTGTAGTCTAGTCACTTGTTGAAATCTCTAGAAAGGCAAATACTCCTTTCCTGTTTACAGGGCTATACTAGCAAGTACTAGTACTACAATTGTGGGCTCAAATAGAAATTTTGTCTCATGCAAGAGCCTGGCTATATGCGTGCTCCAAGGCACCGCACCACGCCCCACCCCTACACAAAGACTGCCACGTGAGTGTTCGCAACTGCCACGTTCGGGTTGCGCCTGGCTCTTCGCCTCTTATAGAAGACGAACAATGATGTTACTCCTACTTCTACAGTATCGAATACACTACTGCATGTCCGTCCACCTCGTGCGGGAGGGATAGCGTGTAGCAAAAGCTTCTACTAGTCCTGCAGCCACCACGCTCATGTGCGAGGGAGGAATGCAGCTTCATTAACTTATTGCTCCTGCTTTTGCATCTATGACAGGTGTGCCCAATAGGTGGTTGGCCCACCTGTCATGCTGCCAAAGGCAGGTGCAGTTAAGGCACTGGAGCTCTGTCCACGAGGGAGAGGGTGTTGTCATTATCAAACTTCTCGGTCCTGTACGAGTTGACGCGACACATCAAAGCACTGCACTTGATATAAGTCTTTTTACACATTTCAAATGGACTACAACATACGGATGTATGTAGACATATTTTGCTTCATATGTAGTCACTTGTTGCAATCTCTAAAAAGACTTATATTTGAAAACGGAGGGAGTACAATGCATGCATGCATGCCATGACTTTCCTTTTGATACTTGCATCTGTTGATTTGATGCAGCTTGCCAAATTTTGACTATAAATTTAACTAACCAAATTTTCATGCATGTCACAAAAAATTACGGGGCTGTTTGGATTGTGACTATGTTTGTCTTATGTTGCCACATTGTTTTTCCCACACTTGCCACACTTGCCTAACTTGAGTTTCTCAAATTGTTAGACACACTTTGGCTTGCCTAAGGGAATCTTGCCACACTTTGGTGTCTATGACATGTGGGGTTCACTGCTAATAGAAACATTCTTGTCTTAGGTGTGGCTAATAAAAAATACTTATATTTAGGAACGGAGGGAGTAGAAAATATGAATAATAATGCATGTTGGGGCAACCCACGTTTCCGATAATTTTACCCGTCGGCTTGTTCATAATTTTTACGAGGGGGTGGTTGTTCATTTAATGGAGGGACTTGTACCAGACTTGAATGATACAAAGTGCGACCTGACACATCGTAACACCACTTGTAACAAGCGGGTAGCTATCTCAAAAAACAATCAACAACTAAAAAACGGCACCCTGGCACGTAGTACACAATTTTAAACGATTGTTTTGATGGAGTGAAAAAGGAAAACTACCCCACTACGTATATATAGGCCGGAGCCTTCGCGCTTGCTTGCTAGGGTTGCTCCATTCACACACTCTCATCCTCTCCAGATCTAAACAAGATAGGGGTGGTAACGTTGTCTTTCTCCCTTAAAAACACTGTCTTTCTATCCTCACCGCTGGTTATAGATCTGGACGTATCCCCCTCCGCCGGTGAAGGGGAGGAGGGGCAGCGTTTAGGCCGTCGTTGATAGAGAGGGAGGAAACCCACTGTCAGCCGCACCGTTATCTCTGGCCGAACGTCGGCGCGGGAGGTCATCCGATCCCTTCGCCGTTTCCCTACTGTGGGCGGATCCGTCCTCCCGCCGCCCACCTATCCACATGCTGACGACCTTCAGGTATATCTTCCTGCAAAACCGCCTTAGCTCTACTTCCCCAGCTTGCTACGTCGCTGCATGTGCATCATTTTCTACCTCTCAGCCCCTCTCGATCAGATGGTCCAACGTCACCTATTTTTCTTCTTCTATTGTTAGAGTTAAAGCTACTTCATGGAGTCGAATCTTGTACTTGGTTCAAACAAGAAATAAAGTGGGGGTGAGGGAATTTAGTATGTACATCGGACTTGGTAGAAATAGGAAGGAAAGGGGGTGAAATTAGCACAGACTGGTCATCCAACAGGTATCTTGGTCGAAAAAGGAAATATAGGGGTAATGTTGTACACACTGGTATGACCAGGACTAGATTTGCTATCCACACATAGCAGTAGGTGGCTAGAGTGAACAAAAATGGGACCAACCCAGATATGCTTCTTGGATGTTTGGTTCTCGGGGCAACAAACTATGAATCACCACTTAATGCCCCTGTTTAGGTACATAGTGTTGGACGGCTGGTGCACCCACTGTCCCATGCCCTTATACCAAATATTTAGTTGTTCTTAATCTAATGCCCCTGGTAAAATGAAGCCATGCCACAGTTATAAGCCATGACAAGTTTAGCCAAATGTTTTTGCCTGTAATTGTTTGAGACTCTGAATGTTTCCTCTGTAGCTTTTTGTGCAAACAGGGATATCCATTTCACCTGGTTGCTGTTGTGACCTTTTGGTGCACTGCACAAAACTCTTCTTAAAAGAAGTGACTTTTGTGCTGTTTAACTGGAATGTCAGAATGGAACAGTTGGTTCATTTCAGTGGAACTACACAAAGGGAGATCTGTGTTCCAATCCCCATCATCCATATTGGCGCCATAACCTTCCTTTAGGTAAGAATAATATTTAATGCATGTGTTCATCTCTATTTTGCGACTGCCATGAGAAAATAATGCTATTTTTTACTAGTACACTTGTACTCCCTCGCTGACAAAACTAATTCTAAAATAGAAGGCCAATCATGTACTTGGTTTCACCAACTGGTGAGGAGAAAGAGAAACAGAGCATGAAGAGGAAGAAGAAGAAGAATAAACAGTGCCAAGGCGATCTTTCTGAACCCAGAGGCCTCAGTCGAGGCCATTCAAGGGCTCCGACAACGACTACCTTACATGTGAGACGATCCTCCAAGGAGCCCTTCCACTTCTGTTGTCTCACTTGATTAATTAGGAGTACTTAAGTACCACTAATTTATTGCTGCCTAATTTTCCTGTCGGAGTTAAACAAATCTTTAGTAGCAGCCTATGCTGAATCATGTACGTGTGTATGTTTGTCTATGGAGGTGAATCATGTGGTGGAGCAGGAAGGGAATATTATTAGTGTCATGACATAATAGTGCTATTGTTTTGCATGTCAATTTATTGCGATTGGTTCAATGCGGCAATGTTTTGCGTATTGTCCATCATGAATTTGATGCTACTGTTAGAGTAATATTCTAATGTCTTTCTATCCTTTCTCACTAAGCTAATGAAGGTTTCACCTTGTTCCTACTTGTGCAAACGGGGATCATGTTGTGCCAATCATACAATTTATTGGAACTACACAAGACAATACAAGGAACTGTATCCCAGCCAGTGCTTTAACTCTGCTAGAAGTTCTTGATAATCTTTCGATATAATCTCAGCACTCGTAAACAAGAGTGATTTCAACCATACATTTGAAGTGCACAAAAATATATACTATTGAGTGATTCCAGTGAGTGCTTTATCATCTCTTATGGGACTACATGAATAAGCTTTTTTCCTCAGGTTGGTATAGGCCTAAGGCCTTCATCCATATTAGTTTGCTGTCATCTCTATTTGTATCATGCTACTGTCATGAGAAACTCCTTTATCTTTGCACGTTAAAGTTTTGCAACCTATGATACATGGCAATGCTTTGAGTGTTGAGCTAATTAGCACTGATTAAATAAACTAATACCTCTCTTTAAGCAAGACTACTATGTTGCTAACTTTACCCATTAAGATAATGACGGTGCTTCTATTTGTTAGTGTATGTTTCATCAACTAGTACCACTATTACAGTAATCTCACTCTCCCAATATGTGTGCCAATAGGGATGCTCGATTTTGGTGGAACTGTACAAAAACTTTGGGTGATATGCTACCTCACACAGGTTGGTACTAGTCTTTATCCTGATTATTGTGCTTCTCATGTATTGGTAATTTGGTATTGTGCTACTATTTGCCGATTTTATAAAGGAGTAACTTGGAGCCTGAACTCACAGGCAAATCATTGCATTGGGTGATTTCAGTAGAACTGCACAAAAAGATCAGATGGACAGATACTTATGCTGCCGCTATGTACTCCAAAGTTCACTCAAACAAGCATCGGTGTTGACAAGAAGTGCCTATATTCATTCGAGTATCAACTGGCGTCAACCAATTTTCAAACTCCAAGTATTAGAAGAGTGAACACCAAAAATATTGCTTGGTGCATAGCCCAGAAAAACAAAGTCCATTCTTTGGTCCCAACTTGTGCCTTTTGGTTATCGGCAGATATGGTAGCGAACTGTATGGCATGGAGTCTAAAGATTCCGGACAAGTTGGTTGATGCGTATATTCATCTGGCACTTAATCCATCTGCACGCTAGGGATGCTCCATTTCAGTTGAACTGCAATTTTTTTGGGGTGGTTCATTTTCTCAACCGCCTCCTTTCTCATCTGCAATGTAGAATTTTGGCGAGCTACAAGACCAAGATGAGCCAGTAAACTAGTTGGATGAAAGTAGTGGCCAAGTTGCTCAAACCTCCCTCGGCACGAGGCCACTATTTGAGGATAAACCTATAGGAAAAGTTCAGATTCTCTGTGCTGCCTCTTATGTACTCGAAAGTTTACTCGTACAAGCATTAATTTGAGCAAGAAGTACCTCAGACTGAACACCATTTACCAGTCTGTACCCTAGGTAATTAAAGTTCGTCCATGGATCATATTGGCTATGATATCAATCATTTGGATGCATAAACAAACTGAACATGTGTATATCTAAATCTTTTTGTGAATTATCTATGAATATTGCCGTGTGTTCTATCAACCATTTGGATGCATAGACATGTTGAACTTGTGTATATATGAATATTTTGAGTTGTTGATAGTGAATGTTGGCTATGAATATGAACGTGTCCTGTGAACCTGAGTTTGATACGAATGTTTACCTTTTCTGTTGTACTTGTGTGTGAACTTGTTAGTATGCCTACTGTGGGGTATGTGACGTGTGGGTGTCAACGACACACCTTCTTCCCGAGAAGAATTGCACCTGCTTTGTTAGGGTAGCAATGGCGCATCAGCTCTTTTTAATATTTTTGCTCTGTCTTCCCCCTCCCCCACTCAACCCCTGCCGTAATGTTTTTGGCGTCAAAACAAACATAGTACAACGTTGTTTTGGGGGCTTGATGAAAAATTGAGTGTTGGTTTCTGTAGGTTGGCCCGCTCGGCAAATGGGCTGCTGGTGCCCCATAGACTGGGAGGCTAAAAATACAAGTTGTATGGTGTAGAGGTAAGTAAAAAAACGCCATCGAGAGCCATCCACTAAAGAAAAAAATTGCTCCTGATGTGCTTCTTTAGTCGTGCCACCGGTCCCCTCTTTAATACAGTTCGCTCGGGGATCCGGCATCATTTTTTTCCTGAGGGCGAACAAGTATCAGCTAGGCCTAGGTTTTGTATTTTAACATGCGTAGCCCACGACATACGGAGACAGTGGTTTCAACTTTTTTTTGAGGTCCATACTGGCCTATGGGCTTTTTCTTAAAGATCGGCAGCCCAATGTATTTTTTAATAAAACATAGGTCTCTGTTCTATTTATCTATATATGAGAATACTAATGCTGTGTCCAATTTATGTTTTCCCTTCTAACCACATTATATACATTTACATTATTACTATTATCATAATTTTATAGAGACTTATATATACAATATAAAACCATCCCACGTGTTATTAACTAATAAAAGTAAATGTTTAATAGAAGTTGGCAAGGAAAATCATGGTTGTTTTTGACTCACAGGCAAGGAAAATCCTGGTGATTGCGTACAAAAGCTTGCGAAGTTTTTAAGGACCAACGTAATAAAAATGAGGTCATTTTTATTTTGAGCAATAACTCACTAATTTGTTAATTATATATATATAATGTGCCTCTCTAGTTTATTTTTTGATATTAATTGCTCCTTCTAACATAACATTATATTTATAACGGGCCTAGCTAATTCATGTATTTCAAGGAAGTGCAAATGGGCTGGGATTTCTTAGAAAATATAAATGGGCCGCATTGACGCAAAATTATTTGTTCACCCAGCCCAGCAAATGGATTGTACATTCTAGAAAACATGGGTTAAATATATGCCACATTTTTACAGGCCGACATGTGGGCCAGTAGGTAGAAGCCTACGCAAGGCGTTGTCAACTTCGATTTATATCCAACAGCCGACATGCATCTTCAATCTCTCGTCTTCTTCCTCCAGCGTCGCCGGGACCGCCTGGTCCAGCCTCCGGCGGCTAGCGGCTCTGCTTAGCACGCATCATTGCGAAGCGCTACCCCACCGCCGGCCAAGCTATCCCTCCACCCCTCCACACGTCCTGTTATTCTCCATCGACTGTAGCCCCGTGCGCCACCAGAACAAGTTATAACCCTTCTCCTCCTCTCAATCTGCGACTCCACTGCCTCGGCTTCCCATCTCCGAGTTGTTCCCGTTTGGGGCCTCGCTATCGTCCACCGCATTGCTGCGCTCGGTGCGGCATGGTCAACAAACGAGAGTCATCGGAAGAGGACTGTACGTGGAGAGCCTGACGGCTGGGACCCATGAGGTCCATGGTCACTGATACGTCTCCAACGTATCTACTTTTCCAAACACTTTTTCCCTTGTTTTGGACTCTAATTTGCATGATTTGAATGAAACTAACTCGGACTGACGCTGTTTTTAGCAGAACCGCCATGGTGTTGTTTATTATGCAGAAAACAAACGTTCTCGGAATGACTTGAAAATCCACGGAGATAACTTTTGGAAAATATAAAAAATATTGGCGAAAGAATCAAGGCCAGGGGGACCACACCCTGTCCACGAGGGTAGGGGGCGCGCCCCCTCCCCCTGGGCACGCCCCCCTATCTCGTGGGCCCCCTGATGCTCCACCGACCTCAACTCCAACTCTATATATTCCGTTTCACGGAGAAAAAAATCAGAGAGAAAGTTTCATCGCGTTTTATGATACGGAGCCGCCGCCAAGCCATAATCACTCTCGGGAGGGCTGATATGGAGTCTGTTCGGGGCTCCGGAGAGGGGGATTCATCGCTGTCATCATCATCAACCATCCTCCATCACCAATTTCATGATGCTCACCTCCGTGCGTGAGTAATTCCATCGTAGGCTTGCCGGACGGTGATGGGTTGGATGAGATTTACCATGTAATCAAGTTAGTTTTGTTAGGGTTTGATCCCTAATATCCACTATGTTCTGAGAATGATGTTGCTATGACTTTGCTATGCTTAATGCTTGTCACTAGGGCCCGAGTGCCATGATTTCAGATTTGAACCTATTATGTTTTCATGAATATATGTGAGTTCTTGATCCTATCTTGCAAGTCTATAGTCACCTATTATGTGTTATGATCCGACAACCCCGAAGTGACAATAATTGGGATACTTCTTGGTGATGACCGTAGTTTGAGGAGTTCTTGTATTCACTATGTGTTAATGCTTTGGTCCAGTACTCTATTAAAAGGAGGCCTTAATATCCCTTAGTTTCCACTAGGACCTCGCTGCCACGGGAGGGTAGGACAAAAGATGTCATGCAAGTTCTTTTCCATAAGCACGTATGACTATATTCGGAATACATGCCTACATTACATTGATGAACTGGAGCTAGTTCTGTGTCACCCTATGTTATAGCTATTACATGAGGAATCGCATCCGACATAATTATCCATCACTGACCCAATGCCTATGAGCTTTTCACATATTGTGCTTTGCTTATTTACTTTACCGTTGCTACTGCTACAACTACTACAAAACTGCTATCGATACTTTTGCCACTGTTAGCATTACTATCATACTAATTTGCTGTAGATACTAAGTTATCCAGGTGTGGTTGAATTGACAACTCAACTGCAAATACTTAAGAATATTCTTTTGCTCCCCTTGTGTCGAATCAATAAATTTGGGTTGAATAATCTACCCTCGAAAGCTGTTGCGATCCCCTATACTTGTGGGTTATCAAGACTAATTTCTGGTGCCATTGCCAGGGAGCATAGCTCTATTCTTTGAGTCACTTGGGATTTATATCTGCTGATCACTATGAAGAACTTGAAAGACGCAAGAACTAAGATTTTCCCCTCAACTACGAGGGGAGGTAAGGAACTGCCATCTAGCTCTGCGCTAGATTCTCCTTCTGTTATGAGTAAGCTTGCGACACCTAAACCTGCTACTGCTATGAATTCTGATATGTCGATGTTATTGATGATGCCACTTCTGCTATGCATGATACTTATGATGAAACTACTTCTATGCTTGATACTACTATGCCATTAGGTGAATATGTTGATGAACAACTTGCTAGGGTTAGAGAGAATAAAATTATTGAAGATGAAATTATTGATGATAGTGATGATGAAGGTTCTCCCCCTAATTATGAATTGCATGTTGTTCCTGAGGGTTATGTTATGGATGAAGAAACTGCTAGAGATCTTTTTGCTTGCAATGATAGATCTGATCTTAAGAAATTACTAGCTAAACTTAAACTGAAAACTCTGAATGCTAGAATGAAATATGACCCTGCTTTTGCTACTTCACCTATCTTCGTTACTGATAAGGATTATGAATTCTCTGTTGATCCTGAGATAATCACTTTGGATAAATCTGATCCTTTTTATGGCTATGAATCTGAAACTGCTGTGGCACATCTTACCAAGTTAAATGATATAGCCACCCTGTTTACTAATGATGAGAAGTCTCGCTATTATTATATCCTTAAGATATTTCCATTCTCATTAAAGGGTGATGCTAAAACTTGGTTTAATGATCTTGATCTTGGTTGTGAGCGTAGTCCCCAAGATATGATTTATTACTTCTCTGCTAAATATTTCCCTTCTCATAAGAAACAAGCTGCCTTGCGGGAAATATATAATTTTGTGCAAATCGAAGAAGAAAGTCTCCCACAAGCTTGGGGGAGGCTTCTCCGATTACTTAATGCTTTTCCTGGTCATCATCTTAAGAAAAATGAAATACTTGATGTTTTTTATAATGGACTAACCGAGGCTTCCAAGGACCACTTGGATAGTTGTGCTGGTTGTGTTTTCAGGGAAAGAACAGTCGACCAAGCTGAATTACTATTGAATAATATGTTGACTAATGAAAATAATTGGACTCTTCCCGAGCCAATTGAGCCAACTCCTGAGCCTATTCCTAAACCAACTCCGAAGAAGAGGGGTGTTCTATTTCTCAGTCCTGAAGATATGCAAGAGGCAAAGAAATCAATGAAAGAAAAAGGTATTAAAGCTAAAGATGTTAAGAATTTACCTCCTATTGAAGAAATACATGGTCTTAATTTATCGCCTGTCGAAGAAACACACTGTCTTGATAACCCAACACAGGTAGTAAAGGTAAATTCTCTCTATAGATATGATAAAGTTGAAATCCCGTCTACTAAATTTCATAGCCAATTCTTAGATGAATTTGATGACTTTATGGCTAGACAAGAAAGTTTTAATGCTTATGTTGGTAGAGAATTAAAGAATAATGATTTCGAGATAGGACGCTTGAGTGATTATATGGCTAGAGTTAAAGGTGAACTTAAACTCATTAGCAAATATGCTTCTATGGTTACCACTCAAGCTGAGCAAGTACTTAAAGCTCAAAGTGATTTGCTTGATGAATTAAATAATAAACATGACTTTGCTGTTAGAGTGGCTACTAGAACTGGTAGAATGACTCAGGAACCTTTGTATCCTGAAGGCCATCCTAAGAGAATCGTGCAGGATTCTCAGAGAAATAATTTAGATGCACCTAGTCCTTCTAAAAAGAAGAAAAAGAAAAACAATAGGACTTTGCGTGCTTCTAGTGAACCTGTTGTAGACACACCTGAGAATCCCAATGATATTTCTATTTCTAATGCTGAAACACAATCAGGTTATGAACATGAACCTAGTGATAATGTTAATGATAATGTTCATGTTGATGCTCCACCTAGCAATAATAATGATGTAGAGATTGAACCTGCTATTGATCTTGATAACCCACAATCAAAGAGTCAACGTTATGATAAAAGAGATTTTGTTGCTAGGAAGCACGGTAGAGAAAGAGAACCATGGGTTCAGAAACCCATGCCTTTTCCTCCTAAACCATCCAAGATGAAGGATGATGAGGATTTTGAGCGCTTTGCTGAAATGATTAGACCTATCTTCTTACGTATGCGCTTAACTGACATGCTTAAAGTAAATCCTTATGCTAAATACCGGAAGCTGAAATTTCCATCATGCTTTCTAATTATACTTTTAAAGGTGGAATACCAAAGAAACTTGGAGATCCAGGTGTACCAACTGTATCATGCTCCATTAAAAGAAATTATGTTAAAAATGCTTTATGTGATCTTGGAGCCAGTGTTAGCATTATGCCTCTCTCTTTATATCGTAGACTTGAATTGAATAAGTTGACACCTACTGAAATATCTTTGCAAATGGCTGATCAATCAACTGCTATACCTATTTGTGAGGATGTGTCTGTTGTGGTTGCAAATGTCACTATCTTAACAGACTTTGTTATTCTTGATATTCCCGAGGATGATAGTATGTCGATTGTCCTTGGTAGACCCTTTTTGAATACCGCAGGGGCTGTTATTGATTGCAACAAAGGCAATGTCACTTTTCATGTTAATGGTAATGAGCATACAGTACACTTTCCGAGGAAACAACCTCATGTTCATAGCATCAATTCTATTGGAAAAGTTCCAACTATCATTATTGGAGGTTTTGAATTTCCTCTTCCTACTGTCAAGAAAAAGTATGATATTTTTATTGTTGGGGATGTTCATATCCCCGTTGAGGTAACCTAGTGTTATTCGAAATTTCTCCGGTTCCATGGTATTCAGAATGAGTTTGTTAACAAGACTTGATTAACCTTGTTAGTGGATTCATTTTGATGATCATGAGATGGATGAAACTAGAAGGCACAACCTTCTGTACCCTCTTTTTACTTTCTCTTATTTAGATTAAATAAAGCAAAAAGAGTATTATCTGTCTGTTTTCTGAATTATCCATGCAATAAAAAATATCCCAGAAATAAATGTGCTCCAAATGCCCTGTAAATTTAGTATGATTTTTATGGTATATTTGAGGATTTTAGGCACTGAGAACACAGCAGGGGGGGCAAGCACCTGTCCATGAGGGTGGAGGGCGCGCCCACACCCCCTGGGCGCGCCCCCCTGTCTCGTGGGCCACAGTGGCCCCCCTCCGCTTATTCCTGCACCCACACTCCATGTTCCTCCCCAAAATAAATCCCCATCCAGCTCAAGCACGAGTTCTAGCTCATTTTTCTGCGATTTTCGATCTCCTTGCTCAAAGCTCCATTCATAAATCTTCTTTGGGAGATTGTTGCTTGGTATGTGACTCCTCCATTGGTCCAATTAGTTTTTGTTCTAGTGCTTTATTCATTGCAAATTTTTGCTGCATAGGTGACCCTGTTCTTGAGCTTGCATGTCAAATTTATGAGGTCCCATGTATTTCTAATGCATGATATAGGCTCTAGGCACTTGTGCGAGTAGTTGCTACCAATCTTGTTTAGTTTGATTCACTTTTATTTTGAAGTTACTAAAAATTTCAGAAATTTTTCGGAGAAATATGTCCAGGGGAATGTACCAAGGTGTTTCCTCAACAAAGAGAGGACCTAGGCATGCTATGCGCGAGTAAGACGATGAACCACCAAGGGAAGCAGAAGTGCGGGCTTGTGAGTGGCCATCAGAAGATTTTATGGTTAATGCAGGCATCAAGGATGAATTTGACGCATATGTGCGTAATGCCGATCTTGAGGACTTCATACAAGATAAGTGTCCTCAGTACTACCAATTGACTGATTCATTCGTAAGAAGATTTAAATTTACATCTTCGTGTAATTCTCAGAATGTCCTGTTTGATATTTATGATGAATCTTATACCATGGACCTAGAAGATTTTACTACTTCTTGCAAACTCCCGCAGTGGGGTAATGTTCATGAACCCCACAAATCTGAATATAAAGACTTCCTTGCTAGTATCACCGTGGGATAATCTAGGGATATAGCACAAGCTACCATAGGGAGCATTCATTTTCCTGGTATACATTATTGTGCTCTCTTCATTGGTAGATGCATTAACGGTAAAGATGAAGCATGTCACATGTGTCTCCCTGATCTTTGTGTCCTCAAGAGTGTTGTATTAGGTAATAAAGATTATAACTTGGGGGCAATAGTTGCACGTAGGTTACATAATAATGGTATATCTGGAGATTTATTTGGAGGAATTTATGCAACCTGTGTTGCTAATTATCTTGGTATATCCCCACATGAGGGTGATATGGTGTTGCCTCCCACTTATTTATATTTTGACGCTATGGTCAGGCATCTTTTCTTTTGAGGAATGAACAATTCCTCCAGTATCGACTAATCTTTGACAGACGTCGTGCTGTCCATGTTACTCTCCCTGCTCCTTCCTTTTTGATTATCAGGCAAAACGAAGATATGTTGTCACGAGGGAGGAGGCAGCCAAACACGAGAGGAGAGCGGAGGCAGCTCGCCAACATGCCGCAGCTCAAGAGGCATTGGCTGCTGCATCTCAGTACGACCCCGGTTATAACTTCGGATATCAGCCAGGCTACCCTCGGCATTAGACCAACTTAGGCCAAAAGCCTAAGCTTGGGGGAGTACGTATTGCTCATCGACTTTACATTCATGTTCACACACTATTCTAGTTGTCGGTGCTCATACTCTTTCATTGTATTATCCATGCTAGTTTAATTTGTTTTTCTAGCTTTCTTCTTGTGTGTTTGATAAACCTTAAGAAAACAAAAAAATTTAGTTAATTTACTTTCCATGCTTGTAGTAGCAATTAAAATGAAAACCCAAAAAGATTTTCCGTTCTTCTTTTTGCTTGTTGGGAGCTTTCCCGTGTAAATAGTTTTATTTCTTTTCTTTCCTTTGGGGGTCTAGAGTAGAAGACCATAATGAAAATGTTTAGTGGCTCTCATATGCATGATTGTTGATTTAACTTAGAACCCATATTACTTTATCTTCTCTCTTGAATTGAATGCTTGCAGATTCCACCTTAGTCCAATGCACGTGCACTATTATTATTATACACACTGTTCGGTCGTGCAAGTGAAAGGCAATAATGACGATATATGATGGACTAATTGAGATGAGAGAAGCTAGTATGAACTCGACCTCTCTTGTTTTTGTAAATATGATGAGTTCATCGTTCTTGATTCAGCCTATTATGAATAAACATGTTTGCAATGACATTTAGAGATCATAGTTACTTATGCCATGCTTCATTAGCTATGAGTTTATAATGGTTTACCTTGCATGCCAACATGTTATTAAAATGGTTATGATGTGGTATGATGGGATGGTATCCTCCTTTGAATGAATTGAGTGAGGTGACTTGGCACATGTTCACACATGTAGTTGAAACAAATCAACATAGCCTTCACGATATTTATGTTCATGGTAGATTATATCCTACTCATGCTTGCACTCGGTGTTGATTAATTTACTGCATGTTGATGACTGTTGTCGCTCTCTCAGTTGGTCGCTTCCCTGTCTTTTGCTAGCCTTCACCTGTACTAAGCGGGAATACTGCTTGTGCATCCAAACTCCATAAATCCCAAAGTTATTCCATATGAGTCCACCATACCTTCCTATATGAGGTATTTACCTGCGGTCCCAAGTAAATTTGTATGTGCCAAACTCCAAACTTTCAAATGAAATTCTGTTTTGTATGCTCGAGCAGCTCATGTTTCAACTAGGGTTGTCTGTATCTTCCGTGCAAGGTGGGTTATTCTCAAGAGGAGTGGACTCCGCTCCTCATTCACGAGAAAATGGC
Organism: Triticum aestivum; assembly: GCF_018294505.1. Taxonomy (NCBI): domain Eukaryota; kingdom Viridiplantae; phylum Streptophyta; class Magnoliopsida; order Poales; family Poaceae; genus Triticum; species Triticum aestivum. The sequence continues at coordinate 221,066,318 of NC_057795.1, forward strand.
TGGTAACCGGGATGCCCAGTCCCATGATCAAAAAGATCAAAGCAAATCAAAATAATTAAAACAAAACTCCCCCAGGGTTGTTGCTAGTTGGAGGCACTCGTTGTTTCGAGCAAGTCATGGATTGATGCTTGTTGGTGGTGGGGAGTATAAACTTGTACCATTCTGTTTGGGAACCGCCTATAATGTATGTAGCATGGAAGATATCACCATCTCATAGTTGTTGCGTTGACAGTGAAAGTATAGCGCTCAAAATTTTATTCATCTCTATTTTAAAATCGAGCTCTGGCAGCTCTACAAATCCCTGCTTCCCTCTGTGAAGGGCCTATCTATTTACTTTTATGTTGAGTCATCACCCTCTTATTAAAAAGCACCCGCTGGAGAGCACACTGTCATTTGCATGCATTACTATTAGTTTATATTGGGTATGACTTGATTGGATCTCTTTTACCATGAATTACAATGTTTAGTCAGCCCTTGATCTTTAAAGGTGCTCTGCATTTATGTTTTGCGGTCTCAGAAAGGGCTAGCGAGATACCATTTTGTCATATCATATCATGATTGTTTTGAGAAAGTGTTGTCATCCGAGTTTTATTATTATTGCTCGCTAGCTGATTATGCTATTGACATGAGTAAATATGGGACCTAAGTGTTATTGTGAATATGGTTAGTTCATAATCTTTGCTGAAAACTCACATATTTACAACAACAAGAGCAAACAGAGTTTGTAAAAGTTTTTCTTTATCACTTTTAGTTTATCAACTGAATTGCTTGAGGAGAAGTAAAGGTTTTAGCTTGGGGGAGTTGATACGTCTCCAACGTATCTACTTTTCCAAACACTTTTGCCCTTGTTTTGGACTCTAATTTGCATGATTAGAATGAAACTAACCCGGACAGGCGCTGTTTTCAGCAGAGCTGCCATGGTGTTGTTTATTGTGCAGAAAAAAAGTTCTCGGAATGACCTGAAAATCCACGGACATAACTTTGGAAAATATAAAAAATACTGGCGAAAGAATCAAGGTCAAGGGCCCACACCCTGTCCACGAGGGTGGGGGCGCGCCCCCTCCCCCTAGGCGCGCCCCCTATCTCATGGGCCCCCTGATGCTCCACCGACCTCAACTCCAACTCTATACATTCTGTTTCGTGGAGAAAAAAATCGGAGAGAAAGTTTCATCGCATTTTACGATACTGAGCCGCCGGCAAGCCCTAATCTCTCTCGGGAGGGCTGATCTAGAGTCCGTTTGGGGCTCCGGAGAGGGGGATCCGTCGCCGTCATCATCATCAACCATCCTCCATCACCAATTTCATGATGCTCACGGCCGTGCATGAGTAATTCCATCGTAGGCTTGTTGGACGGTGATGGGTTGGATGAGATTTACCATGTAATCAAGTTAGTTTTGTTAGGGTTTGATCCCTAGTATCCACTATGTTCTGAGATTGATGTTGCTATGACTTTTCTATGCTTAATGCTTGTCACTAGGGCCCGAGTGCCATGATTTCAGATCTGAACCTATTATGTCATGGACACCCGGATATTTTCCTCGCCCTTGCTTCTACCACGGTTTTTTCCGTCATGGACGGCCCAAAGAATGTCATGCAGCTACGTCTCCGGCCCACCCAGGACGAAAAGCCCATTTTCTATCATGATATTTTGTTATAGAAGTAGGAGTCCACCACATCTATGATGATACCGGGTTTTGTCACAATTGTCATCATAGAAGTGTCATAAGTATGATAGAATTTTTTTTCGTTCGGCCTAAAATGTCACCGATGTGTCTTTTTTTGTAGTGTGCACCGGTAACTTCATCATCACCATCACCACGCCATCATGCTGACGAAACTCTCCCTCAGCCTCAACTGGATCAAGAGTACGAGGGACGTCCCCAAGCTGAACGCGTGCTGATCGCGGAGGTGCCGTACGTTCGGTGCTAATATCGGTCGGATCGTGAAGACGTACGACTACATCAACCGCGTTGTCATAACACTTCCACTTTTGGTCTATGAGGGTACGTGGACACACTCTCCCCTCTCGTTGCTATGCATCACCTAGATAGAACTTGCGTGATCGTAGGAATTTTTTTGAAATTAGCGCGTTCCCCAACAGGAGGACACTGAGGTGTCCTCCCAAAGACCATCTCCTGGCCGGGGAGGGGTGGATGAGACCGTCTAGAAACTGCCCGAGGACAACACCTCGGACGTTGTAGAGCGAGGCACGGTGACCCCCATGACCACCAAGGTTGGGGGATTTCAACAGTTCGGGCCTCCATCGAACACCGTTCTGGAGCCTAGCACAGCTCTGGGTTCGAACCAACATCTCGCTTCGAAAGAGGGGGGAGGAGCAGGAGCTTCGTCGGTGGCCTCTGTCAATCCGGAGGCCGCTGATACTATGCGGGAGGCACTAGAACGTGCCTCCATCATAGAGGAACACCACACCCTTATGGGTGCGGCTATGGAGAAGGTCCAGTCCGCGAAGAGCGGACCGACTGAAGCTTTCCACAGCCTACTGACAGGCTTCGAGGTAAGCGGTGTAATATTCTTCATGAGTATTATGTATGTATATGTGTGAGGCTAAGCCCATGTGTAGACAGTAGCCCCTGAGACTCTGTCCGGATTAGAACAATCAGAGCAGAGGATCTTCAACAAGTATATAATGCACTTTATTTGGTATTTGACAGGCTTCGAAGCTGGCGGCTACTGCCCAGGCCACAGAAATTGCCGAGCTCAATCGGAAGCTTCGGCTATCCGATGTGGAACTCGACCGTACCAACAAGCGGTTCAATGAAACCCAAGGTATGCGGTATTTCAGTATATCCGAAAATTATATTCGTGTGTAGTCGTTTTGAAACTTACTAAGAATGTTATGAACATATGCGCAGTTGGTGCAGCCGACGTCAAGTCCCTCAAGAGTGCCCTTGCCAAAGCCAGGAAAGAGCCAGAGGCGAGCAAGTTGGCAGCGGACCAAGTAGCCAAGGCTCTATAGGAAGAGCAAACTACCCGCCGAAAACACGAGGCACATGTGGGGGGAAGTAGAACAAGAGCTCAAGGACGCCATCACAAGGTGCGAGTCCTTGGAGCAGAAGAGTTCGGAGCAGGCCTTTGAACTCACCAAAGCTCTTGAGAACCTGAAGGAGGCCTGGGTTGATGCCGAGGGTGCTCTCTAGGAGATACAAGAGGCGAAGCAGATTGCGGCTGGTAAGGCCTTTATCATGCAGAGTAGATATAGTAGTAAGAGATATATTTTACTAACTACAGTTTAGAGTTCTCCTGGCGCCTTTGCTGATCTACCGAGGAGTATTGCGGATGCCGCCGCATTCTTCCAAGCCGAAGAGGGGAGCTCGACGGAGAAGTTGTTCTGGTCGTAGTACCTTGCGCCGGAACTTCCCGTGGCCCTAAGCAACCAGCTGAAGCCGGTGTCCGAGATGCACAGGGTGTCCGGACTGGCCATGATGGATGTTATAGTCCGCTTGTGGCCGGACAACTCCATCCCTAATAGTCACTTCGGACTCGTGAAGAGGCTAGTGGAGGCACTTCCTCGGATCAATGCCCTCAAGCGGTTGTCCAGCATTGAAGGTGCCCGGATGGCCTTTGCCTGTGTCAAGGTGCAGTGGGCAAAGATGAAGGCCACCGAAATTGCTACCACAGGGCCACCTGAAGGCAAAGAGCACTGGCGATCGGAGATGTACTTTGACGAGGTCCTCGAGGGAGCCCGTATTGTGGAGGGCCAGTGTTCGAAGGACGTCAACTTTGAGTAATTGAGTCAGGTTTGTAAGAGTCATGTAATGAACTCATGGTGTATGATAGCTATGATTATGCTTTATTATTAGTTTATCCTCCTATTTGGGCCGTTTATGTGTCTAAAAGTTTACCAGTCGTCGGCTTCAGCCCCCACATAAATATTACATGGGTGTTCAGGAATGCAGGACATCACTTAATCCAACGTCTTGGTCCAATGTAGGAGGCATCTTGCGGAGTGAACTAGGCAATCAGACTATGCGGCTTTAGTACTTTCACTTAGCCATAAGAGTCCGGTGGTGGCGCTAAGTACTAGCCCCTCGTTGCATGAACGACAATCCAGAGTGCGGCGCCTTTGCAACGTGGCTGGTCAAAAACCCAGCCCCTCGTATAATACGACATAAATCGCGAATGACTCATAGTATAACACCAAGTCACCGGATCGCTGACCCACTCTCGCTCATCATGACAGTCAGTTTTTGGCTTTCTCTACTAAGGTACTTGACTGGACGAACCAGAAATACAATCACAGTAGTTCTCCCTTTCCTACCTTAGCCAAACTTGCGGAACGTAAGGTGGCAAACACAGGAGGCAGGCAACCCAACTATAGACCAAAGACATGATTCGGAGCTGATGCATACAATGCAATATCTAGGACACCGAAGAGTTCCCTATGGGTGTTCGGACTACAAGAATTTTGCAGGGCCAAATACATCCCCTGGTATGAAGACCGTGTCAAGCCACGGCTATCAGTCGAACGTAAGGAAGAGCGCAGATGACAAGGAAAAAGTCCAAAAACCCAATCAAAAAGGTGATAATCATTTGTGCCCTTTAAATCTTTATTGATATGTCGATGACACACAATGTCGTTCAATATTAAGGTCATATTACATGCCCAAAGAAAAAAGGAAAGATTTTACATAAGGGAAAGTCTAACACAGGGCCTAAAAATCATAGTTCGGAAAAAAACTCCAATGATGCCCTGCTGCACGTGTGCGCCTTTTCTCCTTAGTAGTGAGTCCTTTGAGAGGAGTATTTGATGGTTCGAAACATGCCAGCCTTAAAAGGATGTCTTGCGACAACCATCCTACAAGTAGGGCTCTCGTCGAACCTGCGTTAAAAGGATAAGGATATATGCGGTCCAATTATGGTCAAACCGTGTAGTGGACCCATTCCTCAATGTGCCTCCGGCGCTGCCCAAGGTATTTTTAATGCGTAATTATGTACGCGCCGTACCTAAGCCGCGACCTGGTGGGGCGATCAGCGGAGGCGAACCTACTAATCAAGGTTCAGATCTGTTGACTTATCGCTATTATGCGCGGACCGGACTCGTTTGAATAAGTCGTTGGCTTTATTGGCCAGTGAACTATTCAGCTTGATAATGCCGCGATATACGTCGGCTGCAAGTGCCATGGTGTGCTATTTAGTACGGAGTGAGCGCTCCATATTACCATTGACAGTAATAATGTCACAAGGTCCAGGTATTTTGGGCGACAAATAAGCGTAGTGCGGGACTGCATTAAAGCAGTCGAAAGAAGTTTGTCCGAGCAGTGCATGATTGCCACTGCGGAAATGGACAATGTCGAAGATTAACTCATTGCTGCGAAAGTTATCTGGGAGCCGAATACTACCTCCAATGTGATTGAGCCCGTACAACGGGCCTCCACTCCTGGTATCACACCTTTAGAGGTAGTGTTACTAGGCTTGATTCGTGATGGGTCGATCCACATCTTACGGATAATATCTTGATAGATGAGGTTGAGACTGCTTCCTCCGTCCATAAGGACTGTAGTGAGGTGGTATCCATCGATGATTGGACCAAGAACCAGGGTGGCCAAACCCCACTGACGGATACTGGTTGGGTGGTTTCTACGATCAAAGGTGATCGGACAGGCTGACCATGGGTTAAACTTGGGGGCGACAGGCTCTACGGCATAGACGTCGTGTAGTGCGCGTTTGCGCTCCCTTTTAAGGATATGAGTGACAAATATCATGTTCACTATCTTCACCTCAGGGGGAAATTGCTTCTGACCCGCAGTGTTCGGCTGACGGAGCTCATCATCGTCTTCGGTTGGGGGCTCTTTTCCGTTATGTTTCGTATTTAACTTGCATGCCTATTTGAAAACCTAATAGTTCCTCTTGGTATGTTTTGCAGGCTTATCAGATGTACCATGAATCTGACAGGGCCTCTCGAGGATTTTGTCTAAGCTGGATGGCCCATCTTTGCTGCCTTTGAAAGGTTTCTTCCGCTGACCGGACTTAGGACCGCTGAATCCAGCATTGACTGTCGTATCGTCTGCGTCATCGTTGTTGTTATTCTGACATTTGTTTTTATTGCGGTGAGGTTTACCGTTGCCGTCCCACACTTCAGAGGTGTCGCGGTCGCCTGAGTTGTTGCTTCTACGAGCCAACCAGCTGTCTTCGTCGCATAGAAGCGGGTCATGAGTGTCGTTAAGGCTGCCATGGTCTTCAGCTTTTCCTTCCCTAGGTGTCGGGCGAGCCATTCGTCACGGATGCTGTACTGAAAAGCCGCTAAGGCTTCGGCGTCCGGACAGTCTACAATCTGGTTCTTTTTAGTTAAGAACCGATTCCAAAGCTTGCGAGCTGATTCGCCAGGCTACTGGATTATGTGACTCAAGTCATCAGCATCCGGAGGCCGGACATATGTGCCCTGAAAGTTGGCCCTAAAAGCATCTTCCAAGTCTTCCCAGGTTCCAATGGAGTTTTCTAGGAGGCTATTTAGCTAGTGCCATGCTGGGCCTTTCAGCTTTAGAGGAAGATATTTAATGGCATGGAGATCATCTCCTCGAGCCACATGAATGTGGAGAAGAAAATATTCGATCTAGACGGCCAGATCTTTCGTTCCATCGTACTATTTGTTGTTTATGGGTTTAAACCCTTATGGAAATTGATGTTCCATGACCTCATCGGTGAAGCAAAGGGGGTGTGCGGCCCCTCTTATTGTGCAATATCGCGGCGGAGATCGGCTGACATTTGAGTTCGGTTCTGACCCCGAATATAGTAACGATCATCATGCCGGGCTTCATAGCCATTATCTCGCGCTGGGGCATGGCCCCTTGATCCATAGATTGATCTACTCTGACTAGCTTTATTGGCTAGGTCACATTGCAACTCATACATGTATCCTGCCGCTGCCGTCTCCCTGCCTCTTCAGCGAGGGGGTGCGGGTTTGTGTTCGGCTTGATATGCTATTTTATCTCATCCACGTGGTGGTCGGTCTGGTTGATCTACCTAATTATATTTCGACGGTATTGGTTCAAGGACTTCATCGTCGAATTGAGGCAGCAGCTTGCGCCTAGGGTAACTTTTGACAGGTCGCTCTTGGTCGTATTCCTCAGCGTCCAGGACCTTACTCCACCTTTCATTCAGTGTGTATTGTTCTTCTTTGAGTTGTTGTTGCTTCTTCTTTCGGCGCCGGGCAGTAGCAATGAGCTGCCGCTCAAAGCATTCTTGGTCGAGGGGTTCTTCTGGGACAATGAAGTCTTCGTCACCAAGGCTAACCTCCTCTTAGGATTCTGACATGTAGGTGCCGTCCTCCGCATATTCATTGCTAGCTTGTCCGAGGTTCTGTTCACCCTCTTCCCTTTCATCATGTTCGTACATGGGCTCGATGGGGTATTCGGGATCTTCGACATCGTCCGTAGTGTCGTTGTCTTGGGTGCCGGTATTACTATCCTTCGCCCGACGTGATTGTGAGCAGCGCCACTGTCGTCGGTGCTTTGGTGGTTTATCGATGGGTTTGTCCTCATCTAGGCTCGGGTTATCCTCGTCGTTCTTCGGAGTGCCCACCATGTACACATCGTAGGTTGAGGTGGCCGTCCAACGCCCGTAACAGGTGGGACCTCGTTGGTTCAGTGTCGGCATCGTCGTGCATGCCATCGATGTCTTTGGACGCATATTCCAACATGTCGGTTAAGTCTTCGACAGTGGCTATCAAGTGGGTCGTGGGTGGGGCATAAAATTCCACGCTCTCAGCCCCTAGTCCAAGATGGGTACAGTTCGGAGGTAAGGCCTCCGTGATGGCGAGAGACTACATCAGTCCCAACGCTTCGTCTAAGAGTGGAAGTGGGACCGAAAACTGTCGATCCACCGAGCTGAGTTCGGCATGGGACGCCTGATCGGGCCCGCTGAGTGCAGACCTCGGCAGTTTGGGATGGTTGCCCAGAGCCAAGTCTATGATTGCATCTGGGTCTTCGGTCGGGAGTTCCAAAAGTGGAAGAAGTCCGGCGGGGCTCGTGCTCCCGTCTTCGGACAATAAGACCTGCCCCGGAGCTAAGGCCAAGGTAGGTGTTGATGTCGGTCCCTGGACGGGATCTGACAAGGGTTCCGAAGAGTCTTCTCGGCGAGGACACAGTGTGGCGGCCGAGGCCACACACCCGTCGAAGACTAGGTCTCCTGGTATGTCAGCGACGTAATTCAGATTTCTGAACCTGGTCTGGTGGCTGGGGCCGTAACTATCGACCTGCTCGCAGCGGCCGATCGAGTTGGCACGAAGCACAAAGCCACCAAACACAAAAACCTATCCAGGAAGAAAGGTCTCCCTGGACGCTGTGTCATTGTTGACGAAGAGGTGAGCCATCGATCCTTCTGTCGACGATACATTGTAGCTCTCAATGAAAGCACCAATGTCGGTGTCAAAACCGGCAGATCATTGGTATGGGGGCCCAAGTTGTGCATCTGAGGATCAATGGTAACTATGGAGAAGGTGCACAGTGTTTACCCAGGTTCGGGCCCTCTTAATGGAGGTAAAACCCTACTCCTGCTTGATTATATTCGAGGGTATACGGGTTACAAGAGTTGATGTACCTCGAGATCGATTCGGCTAACCCTAGATAACTAGCCTTGCAATGTTGTGATCCTACCTCTGATCTAACCCTCCGGTTTGTATAGACACCGGAGGGGCTTAGGGTTGTACAAAGTTGGTTTTACAGAAAGGAATAACATATCCGGACACCTATACTTGCCATCCACGCATGTGAGAGTCCCCACCGGACACGAGAGATAATCTTCTATATTTATCTTGATGGCCCATTAGTCCGGCCCACATCAATAGACCGGACGCCCGATGACCCCCTAGTGTAGGACTCCCATAGCATCCACCTGGCTTTGAAAACGCGCAGTTTCCTAACAAAGTTTTTAGGTTGAAAATGGCTCTCTATTGGATGATGCAAGCCCCTCGAGCTTGGTATGACACCTTGAAGAGGTTTTTGCTCGAAAAAGAGTTCAAGCTAGGATCCGTTGATTCCACTCTTTTCACCCGTGCTATTGATGGTGATCTATTTGTGTGTCAAATTTATGTGGATGATATTATTTTCAGATGTACTAACAATGCTTGCAGTTTGGAGTTCAGGTGAATGATGTCTGAGAAATATCAAATATCTATGATGAGTGAACTTAAGTTCTTTCTCGGACTACAAATACGTCGACAAGACAATGGAATTTTCATAGCTCAGGAGAAATATCTGAGATACTATCTAAAGAACTTCAAAATGCAAGATTTCAAACTAAAGGGCTACAAAACTCCAACGCCCATGAATGGTCAGTTGGACGCAGATGGGTATGGTAAAGAATACGATCAAAAAACTTATCGTTTGGTGATTGGTTCTTTACTCTACATGTGTGAATCCAGACCTGATATTATATTGAGTGTTTGTATGTTTGCTCATTTTCAAGCTGCATCGAAAGAACTGCATCACTAAGCGGTCAAGCGCATTCTGATATATTTGGCTCACACCCCCACCTAAGGTTTATGGTATCCTAAGGGAGCACGGTTTGATCTTAGTGGATATTCAGACTCAGATTGGGCAGGTGACTGGGTTGACATGAAACCTACTTCGGGGACATGCCATTTCCTCGGTAGATTTTTTGTATGTTTATCATCGAGGAAGCAGAGTTGTCTCTCTCTCTCTCTCTCTCTCTCTCTATGGTTGAGGCTGAATATATTGCTGTTGGCGCGTGCTGCACTCAATTGTTGTGGATGAATCAGACTCTGAAGGATTAGGGAATGAAGGTCAAGAAGATCCCTCTATTCTACGATAATGAGAGTGCGATCAAACTTGCACACAATCCTATGCAACACTCTCCCACCAAGCATATTGCGATCAGACATCATTTCATTCATGATCATGTTGCTCAAGAGGATATTGTTGTCAATCACATCAACATAGAAGACAATCTTGCTGATATCTTCACCAAGCCTCTCGATGAGAAAAGATTCTGTGCGTTACGGTGTGAGCTAACTATCATAGATTTCACAAACGTGCAGTAAGCTGGACTTGGCACCCGTAACATCACTTCCACATCTTAGAAGAAATAGGTGCACAACACTCGAACAGTTTGAAAATTTCAACAAAGTAAAATTTTCTTTCTGAGAGTGAATACACTAAAGAATAACTAGACTAACCAGGTACCATGATAATTATGCGACGTTCGGGGTCATAAAGTTCTTATATGGTGGGTCACGCCAGCACAATTTTCTTTTGTTAAGTTGACTTCCAGTTGAAGTATTTTGTGTTAGTCCCAATGTATTTCACTCATTGCTTTTCTGTCGGGTGTTTGTGTTTCCTTGTCTGAGTGAAATACCTAGGACCCTGTTTTCCCTCTATTCTATCTCTTCCAGTCTATGTTGTTCCGTTATGAATGCTCAAATTTTATCTGACAATGAAACTTTATCTGGTGGCGTTGACCATGTTAAATGTTTGTTCCGAACATTAATTCATTTTACCAAAAGCCATCCAAAATTTGGGGTTTCCCGCCCAAGTCAGGACCATGATCTTTATTTTCTGACGGTTGCCACATGCTCTTCATCAACTACATGTTTATCTTGTCTGTTGAATCACAATAGTCCTTTGACTTTGGCCATCTGATCTGCTTCACAGGTTGTGGTTATTCCTCCTCGCATATAAATACTGCATTGCTATCTTTCCCAAATTCACTTCGCCTCTTTACCATCATCCCGTTCCAAACCCTACCGCACTGCTCCACCTTCAGCTCGACGCCGTTGATCATCTTCACCACTTTGCTGCAGGAAATAGGCTGCCCTAATCATTCCCCGCCGCCGTAGTCATTCCCTGCCGCCGCGGATCATCTTCCTCCCTGCGCTGCCGTAGCTGCTGCACATCACTGAGTTAGGTTATGTGTAGTGCAAACTCGTTCTTCGATTCATCCTATTCGAGTTCATCAGCGGTTGAAATAATATGTTTTTACCACAATTCTTAGATCTTTATTGATAGGTAACTTGTGCGGATGCGGTCTGTAGAAGTCCCTTGCATCTGAAATTTTTCAGATCTAGGGTTTGTGTTATGTCTTGTGAGAACGGAATGCTTAGCACGTTAACTCATATATTCTTCGAGCCTACTAGTTCGTTCTACACATTTCCCTCATCTGAAATATTTCTCAAAGTCTGCATCTAATTCCTCTTCAGAACATTTTTCTATCTCAAACACTTCACTTGGAGCATTCGTAAACCTATCCCATCTTCCCTCGCATCTATTCTTATTCATAGGTAAATGCAGTCAGTTGAGGATTCGGCTCGACTAGTGAGCATGGCTACCGAAGATGATGTTGTTTTGTGCACGACTGATGAATCAAAAGCTCTGAATGCTAAGGTTCCAACAATTGGCCCAACATCCAATAAGCACAAGAGAACCGAGCAAAATGCCAACGAGCAAGAAAATAATGCTTCAAACAAGAAGAAGAGTGATAGACAAGCAATGACAAACACAACTGAATATATCTCCCATGATAATTATAACATTGTTCGAGGAGAATCAAAGCAGTAGAGAGATAAGCGTCTGCAATGGATTCAATGACATTGGGTGCACAAACGGTTCAATTATGAATTTGTTCATCCTCAGTTTGCTCAGAACTTTGCATTTCATCCACCATGGGGCGACTGCCGGGAAATTTATGTCATCAAACCAAGTTATCCCCAGGAGAGACCGCTGCCTCCACCAAATGCTCACGAGTCTTCTCTTCGCACACCCAAATCTTATCCAGATGAACTTGCTAAGCTTCAACGAAATTCCATCAAGTGGGCTAAGAGGGATGAAAAGAAAATGGCTCGCGAAGAGGAAAACCGTCGCCTTATCAAGGATGATGTAGAGAAGAAAATGGATGAAGGTAAATCTGAAGGTCGCTCTAACACAAGAATGATTGCAATGCTGCTGCTTGAAAGCGAAAGGGTACACCAAAGAAGAGAACAGCTAAGTTAGCTGATAATGTTGCCACAAGTGGTTCTTTGGATGACGATGATCCTCCACTCACACATGAAGAAGTTGATGCTGCCTCCAGTGAGCAAGTGAATATCACTACTTCAACAGTGCTGCCTGATCTTCGGGTCCATACGGTTCCTGTTGCACCACCGAAGATGATCACTGCAAGGAAAACTCCACCTACCACTGTCATAATGAAAAGAGCATGTGAATACAACTCCTCATTCAGATGCTATCAATTTGAAAGATTTGGTACTTGATGCCCCTGTAGTACAACAAATCCAGGTGAATGGATCCCCAAGCCTGAATTGAAGAAAATAAAGGTGCCTACTACCGAGCAAAATGCTCCTCAAGCTATTACTCCGAAGGAGAAGGCTACTAAGTCTGCTCCTCCATTGATTCAGCCGTTGGCTTCTAAACCTCTTTACAAGAAAGTTCCAGTAGAAACTGCTCCAGTTGCACAGTCTATTGCTCCTCACTACTATACTCATGTGCTCATCCTGGAATAGCCTGATAAGTTTGCGGACAATCCATTCAATGGTGATGTGGCCTCTCTACCTATCCCTCCTGAAGTTATTATACATGCCACTTTAGTTGTTCAATAAATGAGAGAAGATGCAGTTGAGATCAACACTCTTTCTCCCTAACTAAATGACCTTGATGGTCGAATGAAAACTGCCTCTTCAATATTTGTCATTAAAGCACTCAAAGATTCATACAAGGACATCAATCGTGACATGACTCTGCTCCGCAACAGAAGGCTGTGTTTTCACTCGGACCTCAATGAAATTGTTTTCAAGATCCGTGATGAGCATTAAGCAAAGGTTACTGGCTACAATGATCTCGTCTAAGTCCACATTGATCAAGTTGCTCGGCAAAAGAAGAAGCAAAGAAAGAAGATTGCAAAGAAAAATGGGCCTCATGCTACGATAGAGAAGTCACTAGAATGTCCCGAAGCACAGTCTGAGAAAGAATTATATCTTCGCACTCCCCTTTCAAAGTCTCATATGCTCCTCCCTCGCCAAGCCCAACTGAATCAGTGTCTGTGGCCTCCCCTATTCAAGGTGATATTCCTGCCTAGCAAAATATTTCTGAGGAAGGAGAAATCCCTCACTCAGAGCCTCAAGATTCTCCGTCTCATGAAACACCAACTATCTTAGCCACCCCAACTATTCAGCAATAATAGATTCCAGTTGAAGAACCTCAACCTCCTCAAGTGCTTGATTCGGCTTCAGTGCCTAAAGTGACAGAATCTGCTCAAAGGTGTTCTGCCTCTGTAGCTCCCACTATTGTGCCACCCACTCCATCTCACATTAAGTTACCTATCGACACAACGACAAGAATGCAAGATGTTGGTCCCTCCGAACAAAAATCAGTTTCTTCTTGCTGATACGTCTCCAACGTATCTATAATTTTTTATTGTTCCATGCTATTATAGTATCTGTTTTGGATGTTTTATATGCATTAATGTGCTATTTTATATAATTTTTGGGACTAACTTATTAACCTAGAGCCCAGTGCCAGTTTTTGTTTTTTCCTTGTTTTTGAGTTTTACAGAAAAGGAATACCAAACGGAGTCCAAACGGAATAAAACTTTCACGATGATTTTTCCTGGACCAAAAGGTACACGTAGGACTTGGAGAGGAAGGCAGAAGAGTCCCAAGGGCTCCACAAGCCCTCGGAGTGTGCCCTATGGGGGCGCGCTCCCCTGGATTGTGGGCCCCCCAGGAGTCCTCCAATCCTAATCTTTGGCCTATAAATTCAGAAATATTCCCAAATGACCAGAAGCGTGCACCAAAATACTTTTCTGTCCCCATGAGATCCCATCTTGGGGCCTTTTCCGGCATCCTACCAGAGGGGGATTCGATCATGGAGGGTTCTACATCAACTCTATTGCCCTTCTGATGAAGCGTGAGTAGTTTACCACAGACCTACAGGTCGATAGCTAGTATCTAGATGGCTTCTTCTCTCTCTTTGATCCTCAATACCATGTTCTCCTCGTTGTTCTTAGAGACCTATCCGATGTAATATTCTTTTGCAGTGTGTGTGTTGAGATCCGATGAATTGTGGATTTATGATCAGTTTGTCTACGAATATCCTTTTAAATCATCTCTGAATTCTTATATGCATGATTTGATATCTTTGTATTTCTCTTCGAATTATCGGTTTGGTTTGGCCATCTAGATTGGTTCTTCTTGCAATGGGAGAGGTGCTTTGTTTTGGGTTGAATCTTGCGGTGTCCTCACCCAGTGACAAAGTAGGGTTAGCGAGGCATGTATTGTATTGTTGCCATCAAGGGTAAAAATATGGGGTTTTCATCATATTGCTTGAGTTTATTCCCCTACATCATGTCATCTTAGTTAAGGCATTACTCCTTTCTTATGAACTTAATACTCTAGATGCATGCTGGATAGCGGTCGATGTTTGGAGTAATAGTAGTAGATGCAGGCAGGAGTCGGTCTACTTGACACGGATGTGATGCCTATATTCATAATCCCTGCCTTGGATATCGTCATAACTTTGCGCTTTTCTATCAATTGGCCGACAGTAATTTGTTCAACCACCGTATTATTTGCCTTCAAGAGAGAAGTGTCTAGTGAAACCTATGGCCCCCGGGTCTATTTTCCATCATATATTTTCAGATCTATAAACCAAAAAACCCCAAAAATACCTTGCTGCAATTTATTTACTTTTATTTTATTTTATGTTTTAGTAAGATTTTATATCTATCTCTATCAGATCTCATCCTTGCTTGTGCCTTGAAGGGATTGCCAACCCCTTTATCGCATTGGGTGCATGTGTTTGATTGTTTGTGTAGGTGCATAGATTGGAGAATTGCGTGTATCTCCTACTGAATTGATACCTTGGTTCTTAACTGAGGGAAATACTTATCCCTACTTTGCTGCATCACCTTTTCCTTTTCAAGGGAAAAACCAATGCAAGCTCAAGAAGTAGCGGGAATAATTTATGGCGCTGTTGCCGGGCAGATCTACATAAAGCCTACCAAGTACGCACCGTAAACTCTCATCTCTTTCATTACATTATTTGCCATTTGCCTCTCGTTTTTCTCACCCCCACTTCTAAAATTATATCATAAAAACACAAAATGATTTGCCTTTTTGTTCTCCCTTCTCTCGTTTGTCTTCTCGTTTGCTTTTTGTTTGCTCGTGTGCTAGATTGCTTGCTTTGTCATGATGTGTCAAGAAAATACCAAGTTGTGTGACTTATCCAATACTAATGATTTTATTAGTACTCCGATTGCTCCCGCCACTAGTGCAGAATCTTATGAAATACTGCCGCTTTGTTGAATCTTTTTATGAAAGATCAATTTTCTGGCCTTCCTAGTGAAGATGTCGCATCCCATCTAAATACTTTCGTTGAGTTGTGTGATATGAAAAATAAAAAAGATTTGGATAATGATATTGTTAAATTGAAGCTATTTCTGTTCACACTACGAGATCGTGCTGAAACTTGGTTTTCATCTTTACCGAAAAATAGTATTGATTCATGGAATAAGGGTAAAGATGCTTTTAGTTCCAAGTATTTTCCTCCCGCTAAGATCATATCCCTAAGGCACGATATAATGAATTTTCAGCAACTTGATCATGAATATGTTGCACAATCTTGGGAGAGGATGAAATTGATGATAAGAAATTGCCCTACTCATGGTTTAAGTTTGTGGATGATCATACAATTTTTTTATGCCGTATTGAATTTTGCATCTAGAGATCTTTTAAATTCGGTCGCGGGTGGTAATTTTATGAAAATCACATTAGGAGAAGCTACTAAACTCCAAGATAATATTATGGCTAATTACTCTCAACGGCATACCGAAAGATCTTCTACTAGTAAAAAAGTGCATGTGATTGAAGAAATTAATACTTTGAGTGGAAAGATGGATGAACTTGTGAAATTGTTTGCTAGTAAGAGTGATCCTATTGATCCTAGTTATATTCCTTTGTCTACTTTGAATTGAGAACAATAATGAATCTATGGATGTCAATTTTGTTGGTAGGAATAATTTTGGTAATAACGTGTATAGACGAAACTTCAACCCTAGGCCATTTCCTAGTAATTACACCAATAATTATGGTAATTACTACAACAATTCTTATGCAAATTATAATAATATGCCCTCTGATCTTGAGAACCATATTAAATAATTTATTAATTTGCAAAAAGTTTCCGATGCTATTGTTCAAGAAAAACTGCTCAAGATTGATGATTTGGCTACGAACGTTGATAGAATTTCTCTTGAGATTGATTCTTTGAAAAATAGATCTATGCCACCCAAGCATGATATTAATGAATCTATTAAGGCTATTAAAATTTCTATTGATGAGTGCAAAGAAAGAACCGCTAGGATGCGTGCTAAGCAAGATTGGCTTGTTAAAGCGTGTTCTTCGATTCCTTGGGATAATGTTGACGAATATCTTAAAGTGATTGGTGTGACTCCCATTGAATCTTTGTTTTCTAATGCAAATCTTCATAAAGATGGGACTGGAGATGAGTTAAATTTAGCTAGAAGGCGTCCCAATGATATGGAGTTTGTAGATCTTAATGCAAAAATTGATAAAAGTGGGATTGAAGAGGTCAAAACTTTAAGTAGCGATAAACCCACTCTTTTAGATTTCAAGGATTTTAATTATGATAATTGTTATTTCATAGATTGTATTTTCTTGGTTCAATCCATGTTGAATTCTCCTCATGCTTATAATCAAAATAAAGGTCTTGCTAAACATATCGTTGATGCTATGATGAATTTTTTTGAAGAAAAACTTGAGCTGGAAGTTTCTATCCCTAGAAAACTTTATTATGAGGGGGAACCTACTATTAAAATTAAAATTAAAGATTATGAGTGTCATGCTTTTTGTTATTTGGGCGCTAGTGTTTCCACAATTCCAAAAACTTTATGTGATGTGCTAGGCTTCCGTGAATTTGATGATTGTTCTTTAAATTTGCATTTCGCGGATTCCACTATTAAGAAACCTATGGGAAGAATTAATGATGTTCTTATTGTTGCAAATAGGAATTATGTGCCCATAGATTTTATTGTGCTTGATATACATTGCAATCCTACATGTCCTATTATTCTTGGTAGACATTTCCTTAGAACGATTGGTGCAATTATTGATATGAAAGAAGAAAACATTAGATTCCAATTTCCGTTAAAGAAGGTGTGACGCTCGGATAATTAGGCTACAGTAATTCCATGTTAATGACGCCTCATCACCACGGTTACTGTTGTTAAACTTACGTTGATCCGAAACTGATTCAAAATTCAAGTTTGAGTTAAAGGCAAACCAATTTTTTTTCAAACAATAGAACTAAAATGTTCTAAATTTGTCAAATAATTCATAGGGAATTATGGTGGAGAAACCACACTGTTATAGTATGTCTAGATGCACTAAGATAATAGAAACAACATCAAAAAACAATTATTTAAATACCTTTTGAAATTAATAAAATATCAAACTAAATTATTTGAGGACTAGACTTTTTGTGATAGTGGACTAAGTTGAAATAATAATTTAGATGCGAAGTGTATATTTTATAAAAATAAAAATAATAGGAAACAAAAATAAAACATGAAAGAATATGGAAAAATAAATAAAAAGAAAATGTTGCAAAGAAAACAAAAAAAGAGAAAAGAAAATGGAAACAGCCCACCCCAGTCCCACTGGGCTTTGGCCCACTACTCCTTGCCAGCCCACCTAACCCCCTCATCCCTAACCTCTCACTACAGTAGGAGGGCAACCGTGCCGGACATCCCACGGCCATGGGCACGTGCCAGCCATCCGCCACATCCCCGACGACCCACAAGACCCCCCCTGTGACCACTCTGCTAACCCTAGTGCCCCATTCCCCTCGCTCGCCCCTCCCCCTCTCAGATTTGTTCGCGCCCGAGACACAACCGTTGCCAGCTCGTTGATCCCGCGGCCGCTGACCTCCTCTTGTCGTGCCAAGGCGTCTAGGAGCTGCGCCACCTTCCCCTACTTCGACTACGAGCACCAACTCAAGCTAGGAGGCCCAAGCACTCGCCATCGGGCGTCTTCCCCGTGTCCGGTCGCCGCTTCCTCGTCCCGGATCTCATCCCTCAGCGCTCCCCCGGCCTCACGAGCACGTCATCGAGGACACTATGAGGCCCTCGTCCGATTCCCCTTTGTTCCAGTCTACTTTATCGTCGTTTGGTGGCGCTACTGTCGCGCCTGCGCTCGCTGTTGCCAACCTGCGCTTTGGGTTCCCTTGGCTTCGGCTTGTCCCACGTGCCACGCCACGGCCGCATCCACCAGCGTGCCTGCCCGCACGTCGGCCGGTCGCCGCGCCCCTGCCCCGCATAGCACCGCTGCCTCCCATGCCTTGCGTTAGCGCGCCCGCAGCTGCTGCTCCTGGCCACTTGCACTCCTGTTGCTCGTGCCACTTCTGCCTGCTGCTTGCTGCTGCCACTCCCGTTGGTCGCTGCTGCTTTATGTTCCTGCTGCTACTGCGTGCGGCTATTGCTATCACTGCTCTGTTGCTGGTGCATGCAATTGTCGGCTGCTACAACTACTTGCCACGGCTAAGGCCAAGGACATGGCCAAGTGTGTG
The DNA here is from genome assembly GCF_018294505.1 of Triticum aestivum. Taxonomy (NCBI): domain Eukaryota; kingdom Viridiplantae; phylum Streptophyta; class Magnoliopsida; order Poales; family Poaceae; genus Triticum; species Triticum aestivum. Next base: position 221,084,869 of record NC_057795.1, read on the forward strand.
CGTGCTATGTGTGTGCTGTTTATGTGCGTACGTGTGTTTTAGGCCCGACCCAGTTAGTACTGCTAATTAACGTTAGTTGGATTAATTAGTGGTTAGGTTATCTTAATGGCCCACTGACACGCGGGTCCCATTTAGTTAACAGTCTAAAAAAACCTAAATACAACCACTCTCCATGACACGCGGGACCCACTGCACAATTCACCCTTTGACCAGTCAGATGTTGACTGGGTCAACTCAATCAACATGCCCCACATGCCAGCCTCTGTAGACCCTGTTGTGTACACTTTAGTGTGTGCACAAAGCATTTGACTATTAATTTTGGTTTAATAATAATTCCAGTATTTTAGAATATCTATTAAAACTTTGAAAATTATATAAAATAAACCGTACCTCGGATGAAAATACTTTGAACATGAAAGTTGCTCCGAATTTTGAGACGAATCTGAATACAGTCCGTTCGTCCACCACGCATCCCTAGTATAGCAAACATGCAACCATCCCCCTTCATTTCATCTGTACGAAAATACCAAATGCTGGGAAAACATTATCGGACGTTTCCCCCCTTCCCCTTATCCAGTAGCACTTAGTATTGCGTTAGGACACACGTAGCACTGCTTATTTCCATGTCTTGTATCTTTCATTGTATTAATTGTTTCTTCCCCCTCTTCTCTCTGGTAGACTTTGAGACCGACGCCGCTGCTACCCAGTACGATTACGGTGTTGACGACCCCTCCTTCTCGACCGAGCTTACAAGCAAGCAAACCCCCTTTGATCAATGAGATATTGCCCACTCTCTTCTCTCTTGTTCCTGCATTAATTTTGCTACTGTTGTTGATTCAATAGCTCCTACTCTGTTGCATAGCTTGTCATGGTTGCTACAATTGTTGATACCTTTACCTACTATCCTAATGCATAGTATAGGTAGCTAGTATTACATCAGTGGCCCTACACTCTTGTCCGTCTGCCATTCTATACTACTGGGTCGTGATCACTCAAGAGGTGATCACGGTTATATACTATACTATTACATACTTATGTTGATGATTTAGAGATGGGGGCTGAAGGAGCAGGTGGTTCCACCTAGGTAGTGGTGGCCATGGGTTCCTGATAGCCCCCTGATTGTTACTTGTGGCGGAGCGATAGGGTAGGTTACAACCACCTAGGAGACAGGTGGGCCTGGTCCTGGTCGGCGTCCACGGTTACTTCAAAATAACACGCTTAATGAGATCTTGGTATTAGATCTGAGTCTGGCTACGAGCCTATACGCACTAACCAACTACACAGGAACAGTTATGGGCTCTCAATGTCGTGGTATCCGTCGAAGCCTTCTGGACGTCATTAGTTGAGCGGCGCACACTGGATTGGACTGGAACACCTTCTCTTGTATTAGGGAGGCTAGGTCTACTTCCGACCGCCCTCGCAACCTGCAGGAGTGCAATGGGCAATGGGCCCAGACCCCTGCGCGCTTAGGATATAGACCAGCGTGCTGACCTCTCTATTGAGTCTAGGTAGGGCTGCGACATGTTGATCTTTCGAGGACGAACATGAGCCAGGAAAGTGTGCCCGACTAGAGGGATCGAGCATGTTGGGTAATGTGGTGCACCCCTGCAGGGAAGTTTATCTATTCGAATAGCCGTGTCCCTCGGTAAAAGGACGACCCGAAGTTGTACTTCGATCGTATGACAACTAATACCTGATATTTAATAAAATAAACCTCTTACAAGTTCCAGATACTACCCTGTGATCGCTTTCCCATAGGGATACGAGGGGAGGATCGTCGGATAGGATTATGCTATGCGTTTTACTTGATGCTGCACTTGCTAGTATCTTGTACATGCTTCAAGATGGAAACTGCAAGAAGCATGGTCTTTGACAGGCCTAGCTATCCCCCTCTTATTCCGGCATTCTGCAGTTCAGTCCACAGATACTACCCATTTCATTGATACCAATGCATATGTAGTGTAGATCCTTGCTTGCGAGTAATTTGGATGAGTACTCACGTTTGCTTTGCTCCCCCCTTTCCCCCTTTTCCCTTCTTCTCGGATGTCGCAAACATATTTTGGAGTCCAGGAGCCAGAGGATCTCGAGGATGTTTCTACGTGGAGTTCGGCTTCGAGGAGTAGTTAGGAGGTCCAAGGCAGGAGGCCTTTCCTTTTCGATCGCTGCTACTTTTGTGCTAGCCTTCTTAAGGCAATCATGTTTAACTTATGTCCGTACTCAAATATTAATGCTTCCGCTGACTCTTGTGTATTCGAGCTTATGTATTCGAGCCCTCGAGGCCCCCTGGCTTGTAATATAAAGCTTGTATTATTTTAATTTGTGTCTAGAGTTCTGTTGTGATATCTTTGCGTGAGTCCCTGATCTTGATCCTACACATTTACCTGTATGCTTAGTGTATGATTGAATTAGGGGCGTCACAAGTTGGTATTAGAGCAGACTGCTTCTAGGAATCCCCCTTCCACACGCCTTGGCCGAAGTCGAGTCTAGTCATTGCAATTCTTTACTAACATGGCTGTGTGGCTTACAGACTCATTGAGGGAGTCCTGGACTAAGGGGTCCTAGGGCGTCCAGTCTATTCAATGTGGGCCAGACTGATTGGCTGTCGAGATAAAGGAAGAAGCCCACCTCCCATGTCTGGTTTGGACTCCTATATATGTGTACAACAAGATTAAGTGTCCTTATATACTGTTTCTTTTCCTGTAAACCGACTCTGTACAATCCTAGGCCCCTCCGGTGTCTATATAAACAGGAGGGCTTAGACCAGAGAAAAGGATCATAACATTGATAGGCTAGACAATCTAGGGTTTAGTCATTATGATCTCGAGCTAGATCAACTCTTTTAACCCCTATATTCATCGAATATAATCAAGCAGGAAGTAGGGTTTTACCTCCTTTAAGAGGGCCCGAACCTTGATAAACATTGTGTCCCTTTGTCCATTGTTACCATCGATCCTAGACATACAACTTGGGCCCCCTACCCAAGATCTTTTGGTTTGGACGCCGACATTGGTGCTTTCGTTGAGAGCTCCGCTGTGTTGTCAACAGAAGGATTAATGGCACGCCTCTTCATCAACAATGATACTTTGTCTAGGGAGACTTTCCTCCCCGGACATGTCTTTGTGTTTGGCGGCTTTGTGCTGCCTTCCAACTCGACCGACCGCCTCGAGGAGGTCGACAACTACACCCCTGGTCATCAGATCAGGTTCAGGAACTTGAACTATGTCGCTGATATCCGTGGAGATCTAACCTTTGAGGGACTCATGGACTCGACTGTTGATCCCCACCCTCATAAAGCGGGTCTTTTGGATTCGTTGTCAGATCCCATCGAGGGTCCAGTGCTCACACGTGCCTCGGCCCTAGATCTAGGGCAGATCACGTTTTCAATGACGGGAGGATCAACCCCGCCGGACTCTCTCCTATCATGGAACTCTGAGCCGGAGACCCAGATGCGATCACTGCGTTGGTAGCCCGGAATCAAACGGGACTGTCCCGGTCATCGGAGAGCCGGGCTCGCCTCTGGAGATAACTCCGGATCACTAAGGTCTGCACCCGCGGACTCAATCAAGTGTCCGATCCCGCAGATTTGCAGACTCCCATCCAACTTTCGCTTTTAGACGAAGCTCTGGGCTTAATGCAATCCCTCGCCATTACGGAAGCTTCGCCTTTGAACTACACCCAATACAGGCTGGGGGCTGAGGTCGGGGAATTTCACACACCACCCACCACCCACTTAGTAACCACTATCAAGGATTTAACCGACATGCTAGACTATGCTTCCGAAGACATTGACGGTATGGACGGTGATGTCGACGTCGAGCAAAGCCAAAACTGCCTACTGCAGGGCATTGAACGGCCACTTCGACCTGTGATGTATACATTGTGGACACTCCCGAGGAAAAATATGATGATGGCATTCAAGATCCAGGAAACGACAAGCCCGTAGATGAACCACCAAAGCGCCGGCGTCAGCGGCGCCGCTCACGATCGTGTCAGGCAAAGGATAGCACTACCGACATCAGAGACAATGAAACACCGAACAACGCCGAAGACCACCCAGTCGAGCCCACGTCCGAATAGGACGAGAGGGAGGAGGATCAATAAAACCCTGAACACGCCGATCACGAGGACTCGCAGTACAACAATTACTTGCCTCTCTATGAAGAGGATGTGAGCCTCGGTGTTGAAGATTTCATCGTCCCAGAGGAACCCCTCGAACAAGAATGCTTCAAGCGACAACTCATCACCACTGCACGGAGCTTCGAAAAGAAACAACAGCAACTTCAGGCCAAAGAGGACATGCTCAACGATATATGGACCAAGGTCCTAGCCGCTGAGAGTATGGCCTTGAGAGACCAGTAAAGTGTTACCCTGAGCGCAGGCTGTTGCCACAATTCGATGATGAATCCCTCGAGCCAATTTCGTCGAAGTACAACTATGATGATCAACCAGATCAACCACCAAGTGGACGGGACAAAATGGCCTATCAGGCCGAACACCAGCCCGCACCACCTCGCGGTAGAGGCAGGAAGACAGCGGCGCCGGACTACACTTATGATCTACGTCAGGACCTGGAAAATAAATTCGGGTAGACAAGATCGATCTATGGATCCAGAGGACGTGCTCCGGCACGAGATGACGGCCACCAAACCCGGCGCATCAACATTATCAAGTTTGAGGTCAACACCGAATAATGATGTCATCTGAATTACGTCGCTATGTAGCCAGATATAGAGGTGTCGCACACCCTATGTGATTCACTGACGAAGTAATGCCATGCACATTTTCAGAAGGGTTTAAACCCGTAAACATCGAACAATATGATGGAACAACAGACCCTGCCGTCTGGAATTAGGACTTTATTCCCCACATACACATGGCTCGTGGAGATGACCTCCACACCATTAAATATCTCTCCTTGGAATTGAAGGGACCAGCACGGCATTGGTTGAACAACCTCCCAGAGAGCTCCATAGGGAGCTGGTAAGATTTAGAAGATGCTTTCATAGACAACTTACTGGGAACCTATGTCCGGCCTCCAGATGCCAATGACCTAAGTCACATCATCCAGAAACCCGGAGAGTCAGCCCGCAAACTTTAGAATCGATTCCTCATTAAAAAGAACCAAATCATGGATTGTACAGATGCCGAAGCCTTAGCGGTGTTCAAACACAACGTCCATGATGAATGGCTTGCCCGACTGTCGGCGTTCTAGGAACGGGGGTCCCCAGACTTGCCTGCCTGCGGCGTGGCTCAATCGGTGGCCCAGTACGGCCCGTCTTCACCAACCAAACACTCAAGACCCTCGCAAGGGCCAAGCCTCGCGGGGCGGACGACACAAGGTCTCCTCAGGAGTGGCCTCACCAGGCAGGCTCGTGAGGAGGTGGAGAGATCAAGGCAAGGGGTACCTCGAAAGGTTCCCATGATGCAAGCCATGACGATCAAGACTAGGGGGGCGCCGGGCGGGCGCGAGCCCGCGCAATGTCCTCGTTTCCTATTTGGAGCAAAGGGAGCAAGCGCAGGCATGGAGTACCAAGGCATCAGGCAAAGGTTTCCATATCGGTGCAACAAGACCAAGACCAGCAGGACGATAGGACGGAGGTCACCATGGAGCCCAAGACGGCGTCATCACCCGCAGCTTTGGTAGGCGAAGACCACCTTTAGTCAGGATAGCTTGTACTAGCTCTCCCCTTTCGAAATGGCCGTTCTTGGATCCCTTCCCGCTCAATATTTGGGAAGAGGACCAGGTCCTCTATAAATAGAGCTAGCCACCACGGTAGGAGGGCATCTCATCCAGAGACAGATCGAACCCTACCCAAGCAGAACACCACACTAGCCAAGAACACCTCTCCTCGCAAGGCTGTTCTTCCCCTGTACTGTTCATCATCAGCCCAAGAGGCAATCCGCCACCATACACAGGAGTAGGGTATTACACCACAACGGTGGCCCGAACCTGTATAAATCTTGTGTTTCTTGTGTTGTTCATTGATCTAGCTTAGGGATCATGGCGATGCTGAGAGCGAGATTCGGTAGGAGGAGATCTTCATGCGCACCCCAGTGTTCAAACCTTAATGGTTTTGCCGGAACCTGATATCCGACATTTGGTGCGCCAGGTAGGGGTGCGCCGGAATCTTCCTTCCGCTGATCTACGTCCCATCGCTTCATCGCATCCATGTCGGATGCCCGCCGAGCCCGCACCAAGCACCGGGCTGCCCTCGCCGCTCGCGTCGCCCAGACGGCTCCTGTCGGCAGGCCTCCTCGTTGTTCTCTGTCCCCTGCCCGCCAACGCCGCCATCGGCTCGGCAGGGAACGAGCAGCAAGCATCTTCGCTGCATCCCTCGGTACGACGGGAAGGCCGCACCGCCACTCCGTCGCTGACCCCAGCTGGTTCATCGTCTCACGCTCGTCGCGCCCCCACGGACGTGCAGGCCACGTTGCTCCTGGCATGTGAGCTCCTGCACTACCGCCCCGTTGACGACCTCTATGAAGAATGGCTCGCTCGCATCACTGAGCTCGTCAGCGCCGCAGGGGGCTCTCCCGCGCCATCCCTCTCACTGCCTCGCCCTCCAGGCACGGGCGACGCGGCTCAGGGAATGCATCTGCCACCTCTCCCCCAAGACAGTGTCCTGGCTCCAAGGTGCGCGGCCCCTGGACGTGACCCACCGCATCCAGCGCCCACACGACAAGAGAGAAGCTGCCAAGAAATCCCTCGACCTCAAGAAGGCGCTCCCGTGCTTCCTGCACCAGCACGACAAGACCGCGTCCCTGCAGCGGCGCTCCAAGACCCCATACTTCCCTGGCAGCAGTGTGCGGGTACCACCAAGAGCAAGCCCCGTGTCAGCAAAGGGCTCCGGTGACCACAGCAGGTTGCCACGCGTTCACCACCGAGTTGCGTAGCGTCGCCTGGCCGGACAAGTTCAAGTCGGACCTGCCTCCTCGCTATGACGGTACAGTCGACCCCACGGAGTTCTTGCAGCTCTACGAGCTGAGCATCGAGGCGGCCAACGGAGACGAGAAGGTCATGGCGAACTGGTTTCCCATGGCGCTCAAGGACGGTGCCCGCACGTGGCTCCTGAATCTGCCTTTCGGTTCGATCTCCTCCTGGGACAAGATGCACAGCCGCTTCATCGCCAACTTCCAGGGCACTCGCGACCGCCCCCCGCCGCGGGTGACCTGCGCCGCATCAAGCAACAGCCCGGGGAGACCCTGCAGAAATACATCCAATGCTTCAACAGCGCCCGTTTCAAGATCCCCAAGGTGACGGACGAGCTCGCCATCATCTCAGCATTCTCTGATGGCGTCCGCGACGTCAAGATGAAGGAGGAGCTCGCCATCCACAAGGAGTTGTGCATGTCTATGGAGCTGTTCAACCTGGCGACCAAGTGCGCAAGAGTGGAGGAAGCACGCCTCTCCCTCCTCGAGCTTCCAGCTGCTGACCCAGAAGAAAAGAAGGCCAAGGCCAAGGACGTGAAGTGCAAAGGAGCAGCCGTGCTTGCAGCAGAACCAGACACGAAGCGCGGAAGGGACCAACCGGAGTTGTCCAAGGGCAGCCGACCGTACTGCGACTACCACAACCTCCACACCCACAACAGCAACGAACGCCAAGAGCTCAAGGCCGTTCGAGAAGGACGCTTCGGTCGACGCCCCGAGCGCAACGACCAGGGCTACAGCCGAGGAGGACATGCCAGAGGACGATGGGACGATCGTGGCCCTCGCCAGGAGTGGCGTGACGGGCCTCGCGAGGATCGTTGGCAGGACTAGCCTCATGAGGGAGCCTGGAGGGATCAGCCTCGCGAGGACCGCCTGCAGGGCAATGCAGGCCTTCCTCCTCTGCCGCCGCCGCCAAGAAGGAATGACGACCATCACCATGATAAGGGGGCTGTGGGCTTCTAGGAACCGCGTGCTATCGCCTGCACCTTAGGCGGAGCTCAGGCCCCAGCCTCTCAGCACATCTTCAAGCAGTTTTCTCGCGAGGTGAACGCAGTCCTCCCCAAGCTCGAGGCCACGCGCCCGCTCAGGTGGTCCAAGTGCGCCATTACCTTCAGCTCGGCGGATCAACTCAAGTGCGCAGCTATTGCTGGTGTCCTCCCGGTGCTTTGTTCCCTAGTCATCAGCAACGTGCAAGTCACCAGGACCCTCATCGATGGCGGCGCGGGGCTTAACGTCTTGTCCGTCGAGATGTTCGACAACCTTCAAGTGCCATACAATCAGCTCCAGCTGACCAAGCCTTTCTCAGGAGTCACTGACGGTTCCACCACCCCGATAGGGCAGGTCCGCCTCCCTGTCACCTTCGGACAGCACGATAACTACCGCATCGAGGTTATCTACTTCGACGTCGCCCACATCCACCTGTCGTACAATGCCATCCTCGGGTATCCAGCCTTGGCGAAGTTCATGGCGGTGACCCACCATGGCTACAATGTCGTCAGGATGCCAGGAAGCGGCGGGATCATCACGGTCCCCTTCGAAGAGAGAGATGCAGTGTGCTCCCTCGAGCGCGCCTTCCAAGATGCATCAATCGAGGACCCAAACAGTAGGGGTGAGAACCCTCCTGAGGCAGTCCACAAGAAAAAGAAGACACCGCTCAGCTCAAGGCCTCGGGAGGTTGGCATCTCAGGAGGTGCCGCGTCAGGATCAGCGCCGGTGCAAGGGGCGGCTCCTTCCATCACATAGGAAGGCGTGCCCGGTGCCCTCCTCGGGCAGGGCTCGAGGGCTCTCTTCTGGAGGGCCTCAGACTTTGCCAACATCACGAGGTTGGCGCTCGGGCACCACTTGGAGGCGTGCTTTGCGACATGTTTCCCTTAGGAGGTCTCAGGGCATGGAGAGCCCATCATTCAGGAGTTCATCACCAAGACTACTGAGGAGCTTCAGGAAGCAAGAGGCATGCACTGTGACCGCCGCTTGACTAGCGTGCCCCCCCCCATCCTTGCGAGGATGGTGGGCTGCGCGTCTGCATCGACCTCCCAGGGCTCAACCGAGCCGCATCTCAGGAGGGCTTCTGGCCTTCGCGCGTGGGACATTGCGAGGGTCCGCCGCACAGCTACGTTCGCATGCCTTTCAGCCTGCCGAATGCGGCTGCCACCTTCCAGCATCACCTGTGGAGCATTCTGGCGGCTCAGGAGGCCAGGCATCACGTGGTCCTAGAGAAGACGGAGACGGTCCTCGAGGAGCCACCTGGACCCGCAGAGCCTCCCGAGACTCAGGGCTCCAGCGGCTCGTGAGGGTCGGCCTCTTCACCGCGCATCTTCAGCTGCTCCAATACCCCCTCTACAATGGAACCAGGTGACCTCTTCCAAGTTCATTTCAGCTGGGAGCGCCCTCAGGGCTGCATCATACCCAGGCCGTGTGGGTCCGTCCCTGCGGCATGTATCCCTTTTTCTTCTGTCTTCAGTTTACCTTGCTGGGGGCGCCCCTCGGGCTGCATCATCCACAAGCCACTCGGGCCTGACCCGGTGGCATGTATCCATTCTGTGCTTACCTAAGCTGATTTGCCCTTCATGCCTAACCTGCCTGTGATTATTGCCTGTTACCAATCACGGGTCCGCCCCGCTCTCATGCAATTCGCTTGCGCGTTAAAAGGGGGGCTCCTAAGCATCGCGACTCAGGAGCTCTTGCTGGCTCTCTAGCCCTCACCCCCTTGCCTTGACCATGGCATCGCAACCTGGCATACCAGTGGTTGCTGAGCTTGCTCGAGGGCCAGGACCTGAGGATGCAGAGTGTTTGTATCTAACCATCTTACAGGAACACACAACTGTCCGAGACTCAAGACCGGGCGCAACCCGCCTTGAAGTAGGGCCTCACGAGTGCCCAGATACACCTCGTCTAGCCTTTCTTTGCAAGCCACGTGTCAGGGCGGGGCTATACACGCCCCGGGGGCTCCTCCCGGAGGGGGGAACCCCTCCCACACACCAGTGGAAGCACCATGCTCCATGCTGGCTGACGACACTGCCGAAGAGCGGCTATGCCCATAAACATACGGAAGCGCTATGCTCCGCGCTAGTGATAAACAACTGAGGGCGGTCCATGGCCGTATCAACCTCAGGGAGCCCAGAGCTCAGTGTCGGGCCTCATCGCAACACCTCCCCTTGGGAGCGTCACGCGAGGGGGGATGGACATGGGGGCTGCGCCCGGGTCACGCCCGAGCGCACGCCACCCAGCCAGGTCCCTCAGACCTGGTCGTCGCGCGCCCCTCCCCGAGCGGAGCCAAGGTATGAAGATCGTTTGAACGTCAAGGGGGACTCCTGAGCATCACGACTCAGGAGCCTAACTGGTTGCGTAGCCCCTCACTCCTTAGTCCCGTCCTGGTGATCCGGTCGGGGCTAATGGCGGTTGAGGTATGCGCGGGGCCGGGCTCTGCCGATGTAGAATGCCAGATCTACTCATATTTTCCCTCCCTATTTGTTGTTTGCGCGTCAAGGGGGACTCCTGAGCATCACGACTCAGGGGCCTAAGTTACCACGTAGCCCCTCACTCCTTGGTCTCATCCTGGTGATCCGGTCGGGGCCAATGGCGGTTGAGGTATGCGTGGTGCCGGGCTCTACCGACGTAAACCATAAAGCAAATAGGAAGGACACCGCGAAATCTTGAAGCAAATCCCGGAGGAAATATTACAAACCATAATTGTCTTCACAATACCAAATGCAAGTTTAAACGCCTCCACGAGGCATGGTGCATGTTGCAGGAATTAAGCAGGAAATAAGCCGTCACCCTTGGACATTGTTGTCACCGCCAGAGACTCCACCCCCATGGTGGCGCCACTCGGGGCCGCAGGATCAGCAGCACCACCTGCCGTGGGCGCAGAAGCGATGGTGTGGAACTTCCCCATCAAGGATTCCACCTGGATCTTCACAGCTTCAGCAGCAGTGGTGAAGTGCTCGCTGCCCACGGGCTCCAGTAGCTCGTGAAGATTGGCGTCAGGGTCGTGAAGGTGGATGTGGCTGAAGACACGCGTCAGCGCCGCAGAAGAAAGGACGTGAGCTTCTACCTCGGCCATGGGGCTGACGCCACTCACGACTTCCTCGAGTGCCTCGACCAAGAAGGGAAGCAACTGGGCGGGGCCATCCTCGACGCCAGCCAGCGGCTTCTCCGAGCCATTCTCATAGAGCATCTTCAGTGCCACGCGAGATATCTCCTCGAGGAGTGCGAAGGCCACGCGGTACTCGGCGAGGACCTTCACCTTGGCGTCCAGCTCGGCCCTCTCGACCCTCAACTTCTGCTCCACCGTCTCCAACCGGCCGTGCATACTGGTCTGTGACTCTGCTAGCCACGTTAGGTCGGCATCGCGGTCCCTGACGACGTCCTCCCGAGCCTTCATCTTCTCCTCCTTCGCCTGGCGGTTGCGAGCTTCTTTGGCATGCTCATTGCGCAAACCCTGCAGCTCGGCCCCCAGCGCCTTGCAGCGGTCCTGGGCGACCGTGACATCCTTCAATGCTGCCTCGCGAGTAGCTGCGGCCTGGGTGGCGGCGTGCTTCTCCTCCTCAGAAGTTGTCGCGGCCTGCCTCAGCGCCGCTTGGACAAAGGAATCGGAGTGAAGCCAGCCGGAAACCAGCTCCAGGCACCCGACTACCAGGTGGACCATCCCGGAGAGGGCACGCTCCAAGATATCGGAGGAGGCAGAAGGACCCGGAACCAGCAGCGCAGGAGGAGGAGGCGGCAGCATAGCCACGGCTTGGGATACTGGGGGCCCCTGAGCCTTGGCTACCTCAGCAGCAGCGTCAGGCACTGGCACTTCCGGAGCCAATGGGGCCACGGTGGCTGGCACCCTGCCAGGGCGCTCCTCCGGACGTCGTGAGGATGACCGGGTGGGGGAGGCACGAACATCGTCGCCTCCCCTTCCCACGGATGAAGGAGCGGCAGCGGTAGATGAGTCTGCCTCAGACGGAGTCACCGTGTCCCCCTTCTTCTTCTTCACCGTAGGTGGCGGCCTAACCAATTGATGGAGAACGTCAAGCCCTGGCGGCATAATCAAGAACAAGATGGAGTTCGACCACTTACTGGTCAATCACGGCATAGTTCACTGCCCTCTTGCCGAGCTTGAAGCCCGAGAGCCTCGTGGCCCGGGGCACAGCTGCAAGAGGTCCAGGAGAGGAAGAAGGCGCAACAGAAGGGCTGGAGGCGGCTCCAGGTGGTGCGTGGGCAGAAGCAGCCTCTCAGGAGATCAGAGCCGACCTGTCCTTCTTCGGGATCGCGGGGGGATCCTCCTCCTCCCGCGTGGCGTCGGTCTCTTCGTTGTCCAGCAAGGTACAGAGGTTGTTGGCCCTGCAGGGGGGAGAGGTCTCCCTCGTCCCCTCAAAGGTCGCCTCCGAGTCGCGCTCCTCTTCCTCTTCTTCCTCTCCTCCCCCGCGGGAGTCACCTGAAGACACGTCCATCGGCGCCGTTCCCCCTGGGCCACAGGAGGCGCCACCAGCACCAGGCCGCGGCCATCAAAGGTGAGCATAGAGGCCACCACCTGTGCCTAGTCCTCACGGAGGAACAAGGGGAAGGGGCACCCTCCAGACATTTATGGTCGTCTCCATCCAAGAGGCGAAGAGTGGAGGCCAGTTCATCATTAGCCAAAGCCACCAGATTCAGGCAGAGCTTGTCGTCTGCATCCGCAAGCATCCAAAAGGGGCCCGAGTGTACCTGAAGCGGAGCCACCCGCTGCATCAGGAACTCCCTCAGGAGTGTGGCCCCAGTCAGCTTCGCCGCCTTCACGTTGCCCAACTTCAAGTCGGCATTCATCTTCTCCAGCACCAACTTCGCCCGATCATCAGCAAGCTTCACGCGAGACCACCCTTCGTCAGGGTGGGGCCCCTTCGTTGGCTGCACCAACTGCGGTGGACACACTTGGCGATCACCATGACCCACTTGCTCCGGAAGTTCTCGGCCCTCTTCCCGACCTTCGAGATCGCGTTGGCCTTGCCGTACGCGACGAAGTTGGTGCACGCCAAGGTGTGGTCGCCGTCGATTCAGAGAGAGAGGAGAAGTGGCACAGCAGAGCCACGGACGGCATCACCCCAACATGCGCCTCGCAGTAGTAGGCAAAAATCGACAAGAGGAGAACAGAGTTGGGATGGAGATGAAGGGCCTGCAACCTGTAATGGCGAAGGACGATATAGAAGATGTCGGAGAAGGGAGGAACCAAGCCTGCGACGATGGCGTTCATGAAGAAGGGGTAGAAGGTGCTCCCCTTAGCCTCCGGCTCGTAGGAGCCAGCCCGGAGTTCGGTCTCCCCACTGTCGCTTCCCTCCACCGCCGTCATCAGGCGCGTGGCGGCGAGATTCTTCAACGACATATTGGGGGCATCCAAGGCCGGCGAATACCAAGACGACAGCGCATCGACCTTGACCTTGCGGGGCGCCATCACTCACTGAAAGGGAAGGAGTGGAGCGGAACTGGAGATTTCAGAAGCAAGGAAGCAAGGAAGGGGATCTGGAGCAAGACGAAGGAGAGCAATGAAGGGAATCCTTGCCCACGCCAGCCTTTTGTCATTCGGGCGGTTGTCGAGGCAGCGTGGGGAAGCGGAGACGCCCACGTCCAATCAGTCGCCGCGTGTTAACCAAGGACACAGGCTTTTGGGGCCCGCGGCGCTCCGCACTTGCCCTTTGGCTTCGCTGCTAAGCCAAGTCCGAGCGTACCTTGGGCCCGGGGGCTACTGTCGGCGTTCTGGGAACGGGGGTCCCCAGACTTGCCTGCCTGCGGCTTGCGGCATGGCTCAATCGGTGGCCCAGTATGGCTCGTCTTCACCAACCAAACACTCAAGACCCTCGCGAGGGGCCAAGCCTCGCGGGGCGGATGACACAAGGTCTCCTCAGGAGTGGCCTCGCCAGGTAGGCTCACGAGGAGGCGGAGAGATCAAGGCAAGGGGTACCTCGAAAGGTTCCCATGACGCAAGCCATGACGATCAAGAGCAGGCAGGCTCCAGGCGGGCGCCAGCCCGCGCAGTGTCCTCGTTTCCTCTTTGGTGCAAAGCGGGCAAGTGTAGGCGCGGAGTACTGAGGCATCAAGCAGAGGTTTCCTTATCGATGCAACAGGACCAAGACCAGGAGGACAGTAGGACGGAGGTCATCCTGGAGCCCAAGACGGCGTCATCACCCACACTTTGGCAGGCGAAGACCACCTTTAGTCAGGATAGCTTGTACTAGTTGTCCCCTTTCGAAATGGCCGTTCTTGGATCCCTTACCTCTCAATATTTGGGAAGAGGACTAGGGCCTCTATAAATAGAGCTAGCCAACATGGTAGGAGGGCATCTCATCCAGAGACAGATCGAACCCTACCCAAGCAGAACACCACACTAGCCAAGAACACCTCTCCTCGTGAGGCTGTTCTTCCCCGGTACTGTTTATCATCAGCCCAAGAGGCAATCCGCCACCACACACAAGAGTAGGGTATTACACCACAATGGTGGTCCGAACCTGTATAAATATTGTGTCTCTTGTGTTGTTCATCGATCTAGCTTAGGGATCGCGGCGAGGCTGAGAGCGAGATTCGGTAGGAGGAGATCTTCATGCGCACCCCAGTGTTCGAACCTTAAGGGTTTGGTGGAACCCAATATCCGACACCGACACCCCGGGTAGGAAAAGCCGAAAAGCATGGCAGCCCTAACAACACTTATTACCCACTTTTGCACGGGCGAAGATAGATGGCTAGCTCGTAGGAGCAACAGGTCCAGCGACCCTGGCACCTCTGAAGCCAGGGACGACAATGGCAGGCCACACCGCAACAAAAACAAACGCCAGAATAACAACGGCGACACCTGGGACATGGCAATCAATGCCGGATTTAGTGGTTCTAAATCAAGTCAGTAGAAGAAACCTTTCAAAGGCAACGGGGACGGTCCATCCAACTTGGACAAAATCTTGAAGAGGCCCTGCCAGATTCACGGTACCCCCGACAAGCCTGCTAACAACACTAATAAAAATTGCTGGGTTTTTAAATAGGCCGGTAAGTTAAATACCGAACACAAGAGGAAGGGACCTCCAAGCAAGGATGACGACGAGCCCCGTCAGCCGAACACCGGGGGTCAGAAGCTGTTTCCCCCCGAAGTAAAAATAGTGAACGTGATCTATGTCATTCACATACCCAAAAGGGAACGCAAGTGCGGACTAAGGGACGTCTACGCCGTAGAGCCTAGTGGCCCAAAGTTCAATCCATGGTCAGCCTATCCGATCACTTTTGATCGTAGGGATCACCCAACCAGTATCAATCCGGTGGTTCGGCGGCCCTAGTACTTGATCCTATCATCGACAGATATCATCTCACTAGAGTCCTTATGTACGGCAGCAACAGTCTCAATTTGATTTACCAAGACACTGTCCACAAAATGGGCATCGACCCGTCCAGAATCAAGCCAAGCAACACTACCTTTAATGGAGTAATACCCGGTGTGGATGCCCGTTGTATGGGCTCATTAACACTATAAGTGGTATTCGGCTCTCCGGACAACTTCTGTAGTGAAGAACTAACTTTGATATTGTCCCTTTCCGCAGTGGTTATCATGCACTGCCCGGACGAACCGCTTACTCCCATTTCAATGTGTTAAACATCAAGCAGTTCCACCGCGAGGTGGGTGCCGCCCAAGTGCAGCCGGGGCTCCCCCGGGCTGGGCGGCGCCCAAGGCCGACCTCACCTTTGGCCCAGAAGATCACCCCGCTACCACAACAGGGGCAGGAGCACTCCCGATGCTCTGCCCCCCCACCATCTGCAACGTGGCGGTCACCAAGACCCTCATCGACAGCGGAGCCGACCTAAACATGCTCTCCGTGGAGGCGTTCAGCTTGTTTCACATGCCCCACGGCCGACTCCGCCTCACCAAGCCCTTCACCGGGGTCGGCAACGGTTCTACTTGCCCCCTGGGGCAGATCCACCTTTCCGTCACTTTCGGGACCCACGACAACTACCGCACTGAGCTCATCGACTTCGACATCGCCTGGATCGACCTACCATACAATGCCATCCTTGGGTACCCAGCCTTAGCCAAGTTCATGGCAGCAACTCATCCAGCCTACAACCTCATGAACATGCCAGGCAGCAGCGGTGTCCTCATGGTGGCAGGAGACACCAAGGGCGCACTACAGGCCCTCAAACTCGCCTTCAGGACTGCAGCATCCGTGCAGTCGGGCGAGAAGGGGGGCCCTGAAGCTCCTGGGGCAGCACAAGCCAAGAAGAAGTAGTTGCTTTCCAAAGACCGAGCTGAGACGAAGCAAGTGCCAGTTGATGAGGATGGGGCGTCAGGCACCACCTTCACCATAGCTGGCCTCCCCTCGGACCAAGAAAGAGCGCTGGTCAGCTTCTAGCGCGCCAACAAGTGTTCGCGTGGGAGCCCAAGGACCTGGTTGGCATCCCGAGGGAATAATCAAGCACCACCTGAGGGTGTGCCCCAATGTGCGCCCAGTGAAGCAGAACGCCCTACAACAGTCCAACAAGAAGCAAACATTCATCGTCCAAGAACCCGCAAGCTGCAGGATGCTGGTGTCATCCGGGAGGTGCGGTACCTGGAGTGGCTGGCAAACCCATTCATCGTCCCAAGGAAAGGGGGGAAGGAGCGCATGTGCATCGACTTCACCAACCTTAACAAGGCCTGCCCCCATGATCCCTTCCCACTTCCGCGCATCGACCAGATTGTCGACTCCACCACCAAGTGCGACCTGCTATGCTTTTTCGATGCCTTTTCGGGCTAGCACTAGATCAAGATGGGTGTGCAAGATGTAGAGAAGACGGTGTTCCCGACCCCCCGCGGGGTGTACTGCTACACCTACATGCCTTTCAGACTGTGTAACACTGGGGCTACCTTCCAGCGGCTGATGCACATTACCTTGGGCCGGCAGCTCGCGAGGAACGCTGAGGCTTACGTTGATGACATAGTGGTGAAGTCTCGGGAGGCAAAGACCCTGATTGAAGATCTGTAGGAAATGTTTGCTAGCCTGCGCAAGGTGGACCTGCGGCTCAATCCCGAGAAGTGTGTGTTCGGGGTCCCCTCTGGCAAGCGACTGGGTTTCCTAGTGTCACACAGAGGAATCAAGGCCAACCCAGAGAAAGTCATGGCCATAGAAGACATGAGACCACCGCAGATACTCAAGGAGATGCAGAAGATGGCAGGGCTGCGTGACCTCGCTAGGGCGCTTCATCTCCAAGATGGGGGAACGTGCCCTCCTGTTCTCCAAGCTGATGAAGAGGAAGGGGCCATTTGAATGGACCCCTGAAGCTGAGGTGGCCTTCCAAGACCTCAAGAGATACTTAACTAGCCCGCCGGTGATGCTGGCGATGCACCCTCTCGAGACCTTGGTGCTCTACTTGGTCCCCAACCCTCACCCCGCCAGCGCCGGACTGGTGGAGCTAAGGGAAGAGCGCCCAATCAAGGACCCTCAGCTGGGCGCCTCGTCACCAAATAAGGCGTAGAAGCCTCAGGATGGCAGCCCAGAGGCCTCAGCTGACCCGACTATCAATGTCCCTCCTGAGACTCAAGCCGACCCTTCAGCCGGAGGGGCTTCTGAGGCTGAGGTTCAAGAGGCTGCTGCCTGCGCGGCAGGTAGCGAGACCTCCGAAGGGCAGAACCCTCAAGAGACACAAGACCTCACCAACACCTCCTCCCTTGTCGAGCATCCGGTCTACTTCGTCAGCATGATGCTATGGGAGGCGCGAGCGCGCTACCCCATGCCCCAAAAGCTTTTGCTCGCACTCCTCATCGCTTCCCGAAAGCCGCACCACTACTTCCAGGGCCACCCCATCAAGGTTGTCTCAGCCTACCCGCTGGAAAGGGTACTCTGGAGCACTAACACCCTCGGGCGGGTTGCAGAGTGGAACATCAAGCTTCAGGCGTTCCAGCTCAAGTTCAGCACCACCAGGCTCATCAAGGGCGCGGCCCTCGCAAATTTCATGGCAGAGTGGACTGACGTCCCTGAACGCGGAATATGCAAGGATCGCTCCCTTATACCTGGATACGAGGCACTAGACAGGCGGATTATGTACTTCGACGGCGCGTTCGCACGGCAGGGCCGGGGCTGGAGCCGTCCTCATCTCACCCGCCAAGGACAAACTCTTCTAAGCTGTACAACTTTGTTTCTAGCAGGGCACAAAGGTCTCCAACAACATTGCAGAGTACGAAGGCCTACTCGCCGTCCTTAGGGTTGCGGCGGCGCTGGGAGTGAAGCCTCTCACCATGAGAGGCGATTCCCAGCTCCTCATCAACTTCTCCAAAAAAGGGTACACACCCAAGGATGAGCACATGGAAGCATACCTGGAAGAGGTACGCAAAATGGAGGAACGGTTCTTGGGCTTGGAATTGCAGCACGTGCGACGAGGTACGAAAAAGGAGGCGGACAACTTTGCCAAGAGGGCATCCCGGCAGCTGCCTCAAGAGCCAGGAGTGTTTGAGGAGCGGCTCTTCAAGCCAATAGCGGCTCCCCTCACTGCGACACCAGCACCACCTCAGGAGGACCTACCCCAAGCACCAGCAACAGGTGCCCCGGCCTGCGTCCCATCTTTGGGGGCCTGCCTGCTCCTCATGGTTGAGCCTCAGGAGGGGTGCTGGACCGAGGAGTTCAAGACGTACCTGCTTCAGGGGACCTTGCCGGAGAAGGAGGAGTATGCCAAGCGTGTGGCTTGCCAGGCCACCGCATACTACATCTGGGATGGTGAGCCGTACCGCAAAACGCCCTATGGCGTTTCTTTGCGATGCATCTCCAGGGAGCAGGGGCTTGAGCTGTTGGCAGACATACATGGAGGGGACTGTAGACACCACTCTTCATCGCGCACCCTCGTGGGCAAGGCATTCCGTAGTGGGTTCTATTGTCCCACATCACTCAACGATGCCGCAGAACTGGTGCGCTCCTGCGAAGCCTGCCAGTTGCACGCCAGGCAGATGCACCAGCCCACACCAGGCCTCTAGACTATCCCACTTACGTGGCCATTCACGGTCTGGGGGCTGGACATCTTGGGGCCATTTCCCCGAGCGCCAGGGGGCTACCGCTACCTCTACGTCTCCATCGACAAGTTCACCAAGTTGGCGGAGGTAGAAGCCGTCTGCACCATCCCAGCCGGATCAGCTGTCAAGTTCATCAAGGGCCTCGTGAGCCGGTTTGGGGTTCCTAACCGCATCATCACTGACAACGGCTCGCAGTTCACTAGCAACCTTTACAAAATATACTATGCTAACCTTGGAATGTAGATATGCTACGCCTTAGTGGCGCACCCTAGGAGCAACGGCCAGGCCTAGCGCGCTAACGCAGAGGTCTTGAGAGGCCTCAAGGCAAGGACCTTCAATAAGAAGCTCGAGCCCTGTGGCAGGGGCTGGCTCGATGAGCTCCAGTCCATGTTGTTGTCCATCCGCACCACCACGACCAAGCCAACGGGTGAGACACCATTCTTCCTCGTCTATAGAGCTAAAGCAGTTTTCCAACACGTGGTCAAGCATCACTCCACGCGGGTCCTGGTGTTCGGCAGCACACGTCAGGATGCCACGCGGGGGTGGATCTCATGCTGGGGAAGGAATGCCGCTGTCAAGCCTCACTCCGAGCGGCAAGGTACCAGCAGGCGCTCGGCGGTACCACTTCCGCAGCATCCACTCCAGGATGCTCTAGGTGGGCGATCTCGTCCTGAGGCGGGTGCTCTCCAGGGAAGGTCTGCACAAGCTCTTGCCCATGTGGGAGGGCCTGTTTAGGATTGTCCGTGTCTCTAGGCCTGGAGCCGCATGCCTGGAAACACATGACAGGATCCCCATCCCGAACGCTTGGAACATCCAGCACCTCCGGAAGTTCTACCCATGAAGCAAGGCTCCAGCCTGTGAAGGTCTCCGCTCGTGACACTCTCACGTAATAATGAGTGGAGTTGTACACGCCTCGGAGTCTCCTGAGTGTCGCCCTAGGGCCTCAAGGGGATCCCTCCCACATCCTAGTGGCAACAGTTAGCTCCGCACTGGTGAGAAGACTAGACTAGATGTCGGACGCGGCTGTCCATTTGCTTGCTTTCCGAAGTTGTTTCGCAATCTTTTAGTGGAATTCAGAGTTTTCGCATTTTGGTTTGCCAAGTTGGTTTTTCTCTCCTCTCGCTTCGCTCGTTCTTAGCCTGGTCCAGAAAAGGGTGGTAGTTGTCCGTCTCTCTTCCTCGTGCGCCCCGCGCATCGGGGCTAGGAAGGTGTGCATGCGCGGGCCCGCCCTCGCACAAGCACACCTCGCCGAACCCCATTACCCCAGTGCTTCGGCTTCACGATCCTCGCGAGGAGCCCTTGATCAAGCTCGTGGGCACCAGCACCCCCTCATGTCCGTGCCCCTCGGGCAGCGCGAGATGGTGGATTAAGCCACAACTAAACCTATGGCAAGGGGCTCGCGTAAGGTAGAGCGAGGTGCCCGTTAAGATTTCTTTTTCTCTAAACAGCTTTGTGGTAGGTGTACGTTGTCTCACGAGGCCTCCAGCACCTCCCGAAATCAGTGGCCCCTGAGTCATTAGGAAGGGGGGCCCCGCCAGGCGTCAACGGTCCCGCCCTCGTGAAGTAAGAAGCTGCTGCAAGCATGTCAAGCTAAGTTACCCTGCCCTTGCCTACCCAGATACAAGCATCTCAGCATAACATTCAGATAACAAGCATAACATAAACGACATAACTGCCATAGTTCATTACACACCCCAACGGGGTACCCTACTTTTTTCAAATCGCAGAAGGACGAAAAGGTTAAACAAAAGCGTCCTGCAAGGCCGCGACAGGTCTTGACTCCAGGTTCTGCACCCCCGGGACGTGACAGCGAGATGATCCATGCCTCCCTCGATCCGAGCTCAGTGGCACAGAGGTTGATCGTAGCCGATGCTGCTCGAGCTCTCGTTCGAGGAAGAGCTGCCGCTGCGGGAGGAGGTATGGATGTCGTCAAGGCCAAGCTCACCCCCGCCGCCGGTGCGGCTGACGTTAAGGCCAAGATCATCATTGCTGCCCTCTTCTTGGAAGCACCCCGCATGGCGGACGTCTCCCCTGAACACCCTGACGAAGAGAGTCGCCAGCCCATCGTCCTTGAAGTGGACGGTGCACCTCCCGCTCAGGCCTCATGCACGGGCAAATGTCTGCCGGCCATGGGTCAGGACCATGCTGCCTGCGGCGGCAACCTCGATCCCCACCCATAAGGCCCTGCTGCAGCAGCCGTTGGCCTGCAGCCAGGGGCCGTCAAGCCCGAGGTCACCTGCGCACCTGTGAAGAAGCATGGAAGCCGAAACGAGGTGCTAGTGGTCCTCTTCGACCACACCATGAACTCCGGGAGCACATCCATCAAGGAGAAGCGCGGTCGAGGAGGGCGAGCGACCATAGCGCGCCTGCCCTCATCACGGGGGCTGCCCCGTGGCCGATGACCCCCACCGTGGAAAGAAGCACCATGACAGACGCCAAGGGAGACGCCGTCCCCTGGAGATGCGCGCCCGCGCTCCCTGTGGGCTGCCGCTGGGGTCGCAACATGCTTGCGAGGACAGCCGCGGCCCCTCTTGGGTGGTGGAGAAGCTGGCCCCTCTTTAGGAGCCTTCCCCTTCTCAGCATCCAAGAACCTGCTCGTCGGCGCAATGGATGCTACGGCAAGGTGGAGAATAAGGAGGGACAAGCAGCAAAGATGAAGAAAAAGATGAGCGAGGGAGGCTCTGCCCCTCCCCTCATTTATAGCCAGAGGGAGGCCAATCGTCGGCCACCATGATCTCGCGTAATGATGTTCTTCTACATGCAGCATCGACTCGTCAAGTTGGATGGATTTCAAGGGAGCATGGGGAAGTGGAGACACCCATGTCCCATCAATCTCCACACGTCGTCCAAGGCCGCAGGCTGTTAGGGCCCGCGGTGCTCCGCACTTGTCCTTTGGATTCGCTTAGAACCCAAGTCCGAGCGCGCCTTGGGCCTGGGGGCTACGGTCGGCGTTCTGGATACGGGGGTACCCAGACTTGCCTACCTGTAGCCCATGGTGTGGCTCCATCAACGACCTTGTACGGCCCAGCTTCAGCATCAATAGCTCAAGATCCTCAAGAGGGGCCAAGCCTCGTGAGGCGGGAGATGCCAAGATCTCCAAGGGGATCGGCCTCCCTAGTATGTCTCCCGAGGAGCAGAGATTTAGATGCAAGGTGCACCTCGCGAGGTCCAGCTGACGTGAGCCATGACGACCAAGGCCAGGCGGGCACCAGCGGGCGTAGTGTACCAGTTTCTTCTTTGGGGCAAAGGAGGCAAGTAGCAGGCGCGGAGTCCCGTGGAATCAACCAAAGCTTTCCATTCTGGTGCAACAAGACCAAGACCGCCAGGACGGCAGGATGGAGGTCATCATCGAGCCTACTACAGCGTCACGACCAGAGGCTTTTGCAGGCGAAGACCACTTTAGCCAGATAGGACGTACTTGTTGTCTCCCTTCGAATTTGGCCGTTGTGGGATCCCTTCCTGCCTACATTTGGGAAGAGGACCAATGCCACTATGAATAGTACCTAGCCACCACCATAGAGGAGGGGGAGGCCAATCGAATCCATTCCACCCTCACTAGCTCACCTGAGCTCAGGAACACACCTCCTGAGGTTGTTCTCCCAGTGTACTAGTTCTTCCTCAGCCCCTCGAGGCAAATCCACCACAAAGCAGGAGTAGGTTATTACACCGCAAGGTGGCCCGAACCTGGGTAAACTACCGTGTCTCTCTGTTTCCCTCCGAGATCGACATGCTAGGCTGTGAGGTTCATGAGTTGGTAGGCTAGGTAGGTTGAGACCTCCGCATGCACCCCAGACTTCGAACCTCTCAATGGTTTGCGGAACCCGAAATCCGACATATGCTTATTTGAAGCTTAAAATGCCCGGACCGTGGGGCGTCATTATAGTCAATGGAAACATGGAGCGCTCTCTCTGAACCGAAGAGCACACTGCGGCCTAGTAGCTGAGGTGTATGGCGGCCTCATCGAGCCGAACAATTCATCGGCCATCAAGGCCAATGACATTGTTAAAAAAGTCCGGTCTTCACCCAATGCAGATAGCTCGGCGGACGCGGACCTCGAATAGTAATTTTGCCTCCGCCGACTGCCCTAGAAGGCCATAGTATATGTACCGCACATACATAACTATGCACTTAAAATACCTTGGGCAACGCTGGAGGCACACTGCAGGAAAGCTCCATTGTACGTCTTGACCCTATTCGGACCTCACATACATTTTTTCGCTTTCACTTCCACTGTAGGTTCTTTCAAAAACCTCTAAGTCGCATGGTGGCAAGAGGGCTATTTCTGGCCCCTCTATCTCTTCTTTGCAGACCACCATCTAATCTTCCTCTCAAAGGATCCACTACTAAGGAGAAACGGCATAGACATGCGGCAGGGTACCGTAGGGATCTTCAAACCACTACTTTTAGGACCTGTGTAAACCTTTCCCTTATGTAAATTTTTTGGCATGTAACATGACCTTATTATTTATGGCATTATATGTCTAAACATGTCTCTATAAGGATATAAAGGAAGCAAATGGTCACCAACTTTTGTTCGATACTTCCTGTTTTCCCTCCTTATTATTGATTGACGTACGTGCCTTAGCTCGGGCTTTACTCCGGGGGCTATATTCGGCCTAGTACATCCTAAAGTCCGAACACCTATAGGGAACTCTTCGGCATCCCTGATATTGCAATATATGCATCGGTTACGAATCATGTCTTTGGTCTATAGTTGGGTTGCCCAGCTCCGGTGCTTACCACCTTACGTTCTACTAGTTCGGCTAAGGTAGTAAAGGGAGAAGTAATGTGATTGTATTTCTGGCTTGTCCGGTCAAATACCTCAGTAGAGAAAGCCGACAACTGACCATCATGATAAACGAGAGCTGGTCAGTGATCCGGTGACTTAGTGTTATACTACAGATCGCTAGCGATTCTTGTCATGTCACACGAGGGG
Organism: Triticum aestivum; assembly: GCF_018294505.1. Taxonomy (NCBI): domain Eukaryota; kingdom Viridiplantae; phylum Streptophyta; class Magnoliopsida; order Poales; family Poaceae; genus Triticum; species Triticum aestivum. Next base: position 221,108,703 of record NC_057795.1, read on the forward strand.
CTGGGACTCAACCAGCCGCCTTGCAAAGGCACCGTAATCCAGATTGCCACCCAATGCAACTTGGTTAATACTTAACCCCATCAATGGACTCCTATGGCTAAGTGAGGTTAATTAATCCGCATAGTCTGATTGCCTAGTTCACCTCGCGGACGCCTCCTCCACGGACCAAGACATTTGATAAAGTGCGTTCATGGGTTTACGAACACCCCTGTAATATTTACAAGGGGCCAGAAGCCGGCGACTGGCAACCTTCAGAAACACAAACAATAAACAGCCACACAGGAGGATAAAATTAACACAAAAAGCGCAATCATTGCACGGATTCATAACATGGTTTCTGCCACCTGTGGCACCCCGGCTCAGAGCAACTACTTTACCTTGCATTGCCAACCCAGAGATCACATCTTCTGGCAATACACAACATCTTGGTACAGAAAACAACCGCTTTATTGATACTAGCGGAAACATGGTGCGATATTACATCAAGTAGCAAGGCCAAGCGGCACACTCGGTGTGGCTGAACAATTTGTACATTATTTAGTGAACATAAAGGGGCCATGATCCCGACAACTACGCAGCAGCTGAACAATGACGAAGTGGGACTCCATAGCACAGGGACACCTATGTGGACATAGTCTAGACATGGCAGCACACCGATCCAGCTAGACTTTCTTGAAATCTGGCATAACACGCCAGGTCAGTACATTGAATGTACTTGCAAGATCACAACAATCATAAACATAATGGCAATATCATGCAGTTTAATCAAGTTAAATGCAAATAACAACATGCTACTCATGCCATAAATCCAAACTTGTGCATCGAGTCCCTCGGACTGTCTTACCAACGGGTTACCTCGTAACCAAACGGTGATCATTCACGGATCACAAAAGGAACCACACTCGGTTCAAGCCATGGTCAGTCTCACTGACATCATCATAATTTAACCGGTGCCATGAAAATAACTTAGTGTGCAAGATTATTTTATAAGAGTTGATCCATGGTGTGACTTACTTATGAACTGGGCCCTTATTCGTGGGTGCGGCTATCGATAGATTTAATACACTCTGTAGAGGTGGCGCATTGTACCCACACCACGGAACCCATGGCCTCCCACTCCCATTCGGGTGGACCAACGGCATTCTGACGGAACTCCCCCATTGCCATGACACTCTCTCGACCACTCTGACTAACTCCCCACTGGGCTAAGTCATGGGTGGCCCTATGCCTACCAAAGGCATCAACGACCACTGTCGTGGAAAAAACGGCCACCGTCATGGAAAAACAAAAACGGTCCCAAATGGGGATAAGGTACCATAACAACAACAGGCACACAAGGTTATGTTTGCTTACCGGGCCAGGGTAACTCATGCCCATAAACTTCCCTTGTTGGAGGCACTGACAAGAGGCATGAAAACAGACCGATAAAAGGCCATCCCATAAAGGCAAATGTGGTCGCACAAGTCAACTCGATTCAGTGGCACCATGATCCGATCAACTTTATGTTCAAGCTCAATTAACATCAGGTTTAACATGAAATAAAATGCTCGAGTCACCAAATGTCATGCTCATGCAACCATATGACATGTATCTCATATCACACAGAAATAACAGATCAACCTCATCAAAAGTTCTACTTGCACAAATCATCACCAAACTTTACTAATTATTTCTCACTGGTTATTTGCACTCATCATTTTTATTTTATCATTTACCATATGAAATCCATCATGCACAGACGAAAAATAATACAGATGCTAGTCATACCATAGTCATAGCAAAAACACAAAGTCAAACTACTCGTGCTAGATCACACTAGTTCAAGTACTCACTTCTGTAAACTAAGCATCTTGCTCATGACAAAATAACTAACACAACCATTATTCATTAAATAACTATATGCAAGAAATAACTTATATTCAAGTTGGAAAAATCATGGATATTGCAAAGACACCATGAAAATGTTTGTGTGGCTTGCCCTAGTTCAGAGGAGCTTCACACTCCTAGTGGATCTCTTCAAGACAAGCTTATCCTTCTGAAAATAAATAAAATGACAAAAAGAAAACATCAAGAATACTTCTGAAAATTACCAGAAAATCTAGGCAGTAGAGAAAAATCTCATCTTGGGTGTGCTGCTAGAGCTTTCCAGTAAGAACATAATACAAAAAGAATCAACTCATTTGGACTTATGGTTTAGGAGTTATAGCCAGTCAAAGTTTTTGTCAAAATTTGATTTAAATTTGAAATAAAAGAAAACTAGGGGGTGACGTCAATGGCACACTTCAGAAATGCCCCACCACTCATACCGCTTCGTGCGTGGCTGAGAGGCTGACAGCGGGCCCTACTAGTCAGGTCGGAGGGAGAGGGAGAGAGAAACAAAGGTGGGCGGCGCGTCGGGGACGTGTGCTCCGGAGAGGAGTGTCCGGCGGCTAGATCCAGAGGGATCAAAAGAGAGAGGAGGTCGAGGTGCACCTGCCCGTATCCATAGCGTGGCTAGTGGTGGACGGACGGGGTCGGAACGGGCCTCTCCAGGGGCAGCAGGAAGCAGAGGTCGCCGGAGTTGGAGACGATGGCATCGTGGGGCTGCATCAGGGGCTCCAACTGGGTTGGACGGCACCAGTGAGCCACCAACAACCGCCTGAGGAGTGGGTTGAGCTTAGGAGACAGTGGTGTGAGGTGGAGGGGCTATGGGGAATCGCCGGTGAGCTCGGGTCGGGGCGGTGGCCAGAGTCCTGCCGGCCGGGCTACGGCTCTCTTACGAGCTTGTGGAGGTTGTGGGAGTGAGCGGTGATGTGCGAGGAGTCGGGAGGGGGCCGTATTTATAGGCGAGCGAGAGGAACGAATTGGGGCTTCACCAGAAGGCTCTAGACACGGCGCGCAGCAACGAACGCCGTTAGCAAGAGGGGGAGAAGGCGACACAGCTCACGCGGGCACTGTTGGAGGGCGGAGACGAGCACAAGAGCCAGGAAGGCGATGAGAACAGTGGCACAAGCACACTATTGGCTTGGCCACGCCGTGTCCATGCTCGCTGCGGTGAGCTCCGGTGTCGGCAAGCGCCAGGGAGGAGTTAAGGAGGTCGAGACAATGATGGTGGCGAGGTTTGGCAAGGCACGACGGTCAGGGAAGCGAGCATGAGCTCACTAGCAGCTTGGGTGCGTCGCAGAGCGCGTCGGCAGTATGCCAACACCCCTGGACGAACGCAGTCACCACGTGAAATATGACATCAGGATACGCTAAGCTCAAACTCCATGTCTGGCGTGTAGTTCTTAGTGGTTTGAGTGGTTCCAACGATTTGAGTTGAACCCAGGAGCTGTGTGTGCGTGGTTTACTTCCTGGTAAGTTTCCAGATAATAACTTGTCAGGTTAACTAAGAGTGATTCAGTAAGAGTTAAGGGCAGGGCTTTTGGGTTTAGCATTCTCTTAGGAAGGTAATGAAGCTCAGAAAAGATCAGCCTCATTGGATCAAGAAAAAAACATGTTTGCTATGTAAAGTGGCTATTCTGTCTAGAACAAAAATGATTTCTGTAGCAAAAATATTCCAAAAAGTTATGCAATATTTTTTCTCAGGGAGGTGCCCCAGGGTGCAAAAATTTATGCAATATTTTTGGGAATTTGCTCAGGATTTTAGGAGCAATAAAAATGAGGGTTGCTTTGGAGCATACTTCTCTGAAGTGAGTTTCAGAGAAGAAAATGAATATTTTTCCTTTATGAAAAATATTCTTTGGGTAATTTTTGGGATTTTTTAGAGAAAGAAAGTTGAGTTAGGGGTGGATGGGTCACTTGGGTGAAAATCAAGGGTAGGCCCAAGTGTTCAAGTCCATTTGAATTGACTCAAAATTCCAAATCCAAAGCAAAGGCAAAAGAAAGTCTGGAGAAAGAGAGAAGGCAAATACAGGCTATCACAAACCTCCCCCACTTAGGATGAATCTCGTCCTCGAGATTTGGTTGGTTGGGAAAACAATTCTGGGTAGGTTGTGCTTAAAAATTCCTCTCTTTCCCGGGTTGCTTCTTCCCCGGTGTGATTGTCCCACTGAACCTTATAAAACTTGATCGCCTTACTGCGTGTGACCCTTTTTGCTTCATCCAATATTTTGAATGGTCTCTCCTCATAGGTTAAATCCTTGGCATGCTCAATTTGTGACATATCAGTCCTTTTCTCTGGTGGTGAAATAAACCTTCTCAGCTGTGAGACGTGGAACACATTGTGTACTTTCGGCAATTCTGGTGGCGATTCCAACTGATACACAACTGTGCCAACTCTGGTCATGACTGGAAATGGACCAATATATCTTGGTGCCAATTTGCCTCGGGTTTGAAATCTCTTGATTCCCTTCATGGGTGTGACTTACAGATACACATGTTCTCTGGGCTCAAAACTGACTTGCTGGTGTTTGGCATCATAATAACTCTTCTATCATGACTTAGCCAACTGCAGTCTATCTCGGATTTCCTTGACTTGTTTCTTTGCCTCCAATATTAAATTAGTTCTGAAAATACGACTGTCTCCGACTTGGGACCAGTTTAATGGAGTGCGACACTTACGGCCATACAAAGCTTCATACGGTGACACCTTCAGACTTGTTTGGAAACTGTTGTTGTACGAGAATTCCGCATATGGCAGACAATCTTCCCACTTGGGTCCATGGGCTAAAGCACATGCTCGAAGCATGTCTTCAAGGATTTGATTTACCCGCTCAGTCTGACCGTCTGTCTACGGGTGATAGGCTGTGCTGTATTTCAGGGTGGTCCGCAAAGATTGATGGAGTTGGGACCAGAAGGCGGAGGTAAAGAGTGAACCTCGGTCTGAAGTGATTGTTCTTGGCACTCCATGCAGACTGACAATCCGGGACACATATAATTGTGCAAGTTGATCAGCTCGATATGTGGTGCGGATTGGAATAAAATGAGCCACTTTAGTTAGTGTGTCCACTATGACCCATACTGCATCATTCGGTGAGTCTGGGGTAGACCGGTGACAAAGTCCATGCAGACATCATCCCATTTCCATTGCGAGACGGGTAGGGGTTGGAGAAGTCTGGCGGGTTTTTGGTGTTACGCCTTTACTTTATTGCATACGTCGCAACAATTGACAAAATATGCGATATCCTTTTTCATTCCATCCCACCAAAATATCTATCAAAGGTCTTTGTACATTTTGATACCTCCGGGGTGTATTGAATACGAGGATTCGTGTGCTTCTGCCAAAATGTTCTTTCTCAAGTCTACTTGCTCCGGTACACATATTCGTCCTCGAAACCTGTGTGTACCTTGTGAATCCTTAGAGAAGTCATGAGTCTTGACTTCTTGTAGATATCTGAGGAGGCCTTGTAGAATTGGGTCGTCAGCTTGGGCCATGCGGATCTCATCCTCGACATAGGATTTACTTCCAAAATATTTCCAAGGCGGGTGTCTAAAATTACCAAGTTAAGCTGAGCAATCTCTTGTTGGAGTTCGGGAGGCAAGGACTCCATTATGGCATTTAAACAGGCAGGCTTGCGACTGAGGGCGTCAGCAACCACGTTAGCTTTGCCCAGATGGTAATTTATTCCCAGATCATAGTCCTTGACCAACTCGAGCCATCTTCACTGTTGAAGGTTTAAGTCTGGCTGAGTAAATATATATTTGAGACTCTTGTGGCAGGCTTGTAACTAAGGGCATCAGCAACCACGTTAGCTATGCCCCGATGGTAGTTTATTCCCAGATCATAGTCCTTAACCAAATCGAGCCATCTTTTCCCAATAAGGTAATGTCTCCCAATTTTTAGAGAGTGCACAACAGCGGACAACTCCAAACCATGCGTAGGATAATTCCCTTCGTGGGGTCATAAATGGCGACATGCGTAGGCTACCACCTTGCCATCTTGCACGAGTACGCACCCAATACCTTTTCTAGATGCGTCACAATACACAACAAAGCTGCGGTAAATGTCTGGGAGAGTCAATACCAGTGTTGATGATAATCTGGTCTTTAGTTCGTTAAAGCTTTTCTCACACTCCTCACTCCATTCAAACTTCTTATCTTTCTTAAGGAGCAATATCATTGGCTTGGCAATCTTGAAAAATCCATTGATCAACCGGCGGTAATATCTAGCTAATCCAAGAAAACTCTGGATTTCGGATACATTCCTTGGTGCTGCCCAATCAAGCACATCTTTCACTTTGTTGGGATCCACAGCTATGCCTTCTGCTGACAGAACATGTCCCAAAAATCCGACTTGTTTGAGCCAAAACTCACACTTGCTGAATTTTGCATATAGGTGATGGTCATAGAGTCTCTGCAAGACTGCTCAGAGGTGTTCCTTGTGCTCTTCTTCACTTTTTGAGTATCTGAGAATGTCATCGATGAAAACCACCACAAACTTATCCAGGAAATCCACGAATACCTTATTCATCATATGCACGAAAAAGGCAGGGACATTCGTGAGACCAAAATACATCACAGTATATTCATAGAGACTGTATCGGGTAGTGAACGCGGTCTTAGGAATATCTTCCTTCTTGATCTTGAGCTGATGGTATCCGGTCCTTAAATCAAACTTGGAAAATACTTTTGCCCCACTGAGTTGATAGAACAAATCATCAATCCTTGGCAGTTGTTATTTGTTCTTGATGGTAACATCGTTCAATCGATGATAGTCCACACACATTCTGAGGCTGCCGTCTTTCTTGTCCACAAATATTGTGGGTGATCCCCATAGTGACAAGCTTGGCGGATATATCCGTTCTGAAGCATCTCATCAAGTTGTTTCTTTATTTCCATGAGTTCAGATGAAGGCATCCGATAATAATTTTTGTATAATGGTGTCGTCCCGGGCACAAGATGAATTGCAAACTCAGCCTCTCGGTCTGGCGGCATTCCTGGTAATTCCTCGGGGAATACATCGGGGAACTCATTGACCACAGGAATCAATTCCAATTCTTCAGCCACAGCCGTGAAAACCATTCCCTTCTTGGACATACTTCTATTGAGATAGAATTTTATAGTTTGCCCTTCCCAACATGTCAGGGTGACTTCTCGGGTCGCATAGTTGATGCACACTTGATATTGGTTAAATCAGTTCATTCCCAAAATAACATCCTACTTGGCAGACTCGATGACTATCAAAGTAGTTGGAAAACCGACTCACTTGATATCAATTTCCAAATTATGGCAGACCAGATTGCTTTTGAGCATGGATCCCGGGGATTGAACCATCATACATTTTACCAAAATCGAGCAAGGAAATTTGTTTCAGGAAACGAAACTCTGAGAAACAAAAGAGTGGGAAGCCCCAGAGTCAAATAAAATTATTGCAAGTATGTTATTAACAGGAAACATAACAATGACGACTTCAGGGTTTTCCTGGGCTTCGTCTGCGGAGATGTGATGAACTTGCCCTTTGATGGTCTTCTGGACAGGGTATGGCCCCATGTGGTTGACTTGCGGCCGAAACGGGGCATTTGACTTCTTGGGACACATTCTGGCATAATATCCGGTCTGTCCACAATTAAAGCAGGAGTTGGTGTGCTGACACTCTTCATGCACTGGACTGGTCACAACATTCTTGACTTGAGTCGAGGTCTTGTTCACATTCTGCTGCCAATTTGGTTTGTACTCCACACTACAAAAAAAGACACATCCGTGACATTTTGGGCCGAACGATTTTTTTTCTGTCATACATATGACACTTCTATGACGATAATTGTGACAAAACCCGGTATCATCATAGAAGTGGTGGGCTCCGACATCTATGACAAAAAATCATGACAGAAAATGGGCTTTTTGTCCTGGGCGGGCCGGAGATGCAGCTGCATGACATTCTTTGGGCCTTCCATGATGGAAAAAACCGTGGTAGAAGCGAGGGGGAGGAAAATTTCGGGGAGTTCCCGGTTACGGTGGGAGGTCGGGGGCCGAGCGGTGCGTGTTTCTCTCGTACACGTATGCGCGTGTGTGCGAGGCGTTGGCTCTAACTGAACCCGAATGAGGCGTTGGGCTCTAACTGAACCCGAGCGATTGCACTGTAGGCTACGTGTTACTAAACCCGAGCGAGCGATTGATGGCTGTTAACTGAACCCGATCGAGCGATTCCTTCGCTACTGCTGCTAACTGAAGCCGATCGATGCTGCCGCTGGGATGAACAGTGAGCATTGCGGGGGGGTGGATGAACAGTGAGCGGTGGCATTGCCTCTAGATGAACAGGACCCCGTGGTGTGGAGGGCTAGATGAACAGTAGATGGTGGAGGGGTGCCCGTGGAGGGGTGGTTGAACAGGACCCCGTGGTGTGGAGGGCTGGATAAACAGTAGACGGTGGAGGGGTGCCCGTGGAGGGGTGGTTGAATAGTAGCCGGTGGAGTAGCGCACGGTGGAGGCTGGATGAACAGGAGCCCGTGGAGGCTGGAGGAGGTCAACGGTAGCCCGTGGAGGCTGGAGGAGGTCGACGGTGGAGATGAACAGTATCCCGTGGAGTCCCGTTTTGTGGTACGCCACACCCCTCCCGATGAACAGGACCCCCGTTTCGACTGTAGTGCTCCAACACAAGTCCGTTTCGTCCGTTTTGCGGTATGCCACACCCCTCCCGATCAACAGGACCCCCGTTTCGACCGTAGGAGGTCCGTTCCATCCATTTTGCGGCACGCCACACCTCTCCCGATCAACAAGACCCCCGTTTTGACCGTAGGAGGTCCATTTCCTCCGTTTTGCGGTACGCCACACCCCTCCCGATCAATAGGACTCCGTTCCGAACGTAGGAGGTCCGTTTCCTCCGTTGTGCGGTATGCCAGGCCTCGTTTCCATCGACTGTTCCGTCCAAGCCCTCCCGATGAACACGACCACGCATTCCGTTCTGACCTAGCCGGTTGGCTCCCACGCGTTTCGTTGCCTCCTGATGAACACGGTGCATTCCGTTGCCTCCCCATGAACACGACGCATTTCGTTGCCTCCCCATGAACATGACGATGACGTTGTTTCTCCGTTCCGACCCAGCCATGTACATGAGCCCTGGCCGTACGTATGCGTGAGTAGGCGTTCGAGACCCCGCCCGTATGTACGTACATGGCCGTATTTTCTTTCTTGCACCCTGGCCGCTGTACGTATGTGTACATGCTACGGGCGTGCCTCTACTACGATACTTACGCGCCTCTACTATGACACGTGCGCGCCTCTACATCTACCAGTATATATGTACGTACATGTTCGCGACAAGAATGACAACGCTATGTACACTTCGACCAGGTGGGTCCTGACTGTCACGCACTTTCTTGCGTGCGAAAATGTAGCTGGTGGGTCCCAGCAGTCAGAGGGGCGAATCGTTTTTTTGCCCTGACACACTTCCTTTGCGTGCGAAGATGTAGCTGGTGGGTCCCAGCAGTCAGGGGGGCGAATCGTTTTTTTTTTGCCTGGACGCACTTCCTTTGCATG